>NC_137880.1:20520607-20624437 GCF_963924005.1 Protomyctophum bolini
GGGCAATACACCAAATCATTATTATTATTGTTCATGTTAAACCATAAACTGCAACGGAGACTGCTGTTGCAAGGCATCATGGTCTATGTAAAAATACTAAATACGAATTGATTGGTGTGTGTGAGCGTGCATGTGTGTATGCACATGCATGGGTGTATGTATGTGCCTGTGACCTATGAAGATGAAGGCAGGTTCACCTTCCCTGTCCGCATCAGCCAGCCAATCACTGCAAAGCCAGGCCTGCTGGGAACCACCGAGCTATAAATACATTGCAGCATCTACTGTCCATTGTCAGTGTTTAAGTGTGTGCACACTCTGCACAGTTATCTGTTTGAGTGAGCACAAGGGAAGCAAAGCATGAGAGACAGAGAGAGACAGAGACACAAAGAGAGAGAGAGAGAGAGAGAGAGAGAGAGAGAGAGAGAGAGAGAGAGAGAGAGAGAGAGAGAGGTGGGGGTGGGGGGACCGGTAGGGGGATATGCAGTTTGTGAGAGTCTATAGAGAAGGAGAGATTAGGAAAATGAGAGAGAGACCTCTGATCATGTTTTCGACTCTGGTCTGTACTTTTGCTGTCAATAGGAAATACCGGTATACAACATGAAACCTGAACCTCATTGACAGGCACTAATGGCCATGTTCTCTTCACCTAATGTACTACTAAGAACTAATGGCCATGTTCTCTTCACCTAATGTACTACTAAGAACTAACACATTATAGAGGAGAAAAAGGCAGAAAGAGAGAGAGAGAGAGAGAGAGAGAGAGAGATGGTGGTAGGCAGACACAGGCAGGCACGTACACACACACACACACACACACACACACACACACACACACACACACACACACACACACACACACACACACACACAGAGTTGATCCATCAATATTTCAGTGGTGCAGCCTTCCATGCTGAAAGATGGAGAGCAGTGATGTGCTATTTTCTGTTTGCCAGTATATGGACACCTAGACAGACAGACAGACAGACACACCTCCTCCACGTTCATGTAATTAGACAGGAAGGCTGCTATATAAACAGGAAGCAGAATCATTCTACCCACGAGCCTGTGTGTGTGTGTGTGTGTGTGTGTGTGTGTGTGTGTGTGTGTGTGTGTGTGTGTGTGTGTGGGTGTGTGTGTGTGTGTGTGTGTGTGTGTGTGTGCATGTGTGCTGGTTTGTGTGTTATGCTGACCATATTTCCCATGGGACAATGGCTATTGTTGCTGTCCATGCCTTGTGATTGGTTGAAATCCAGCTGGCAGGATACACTGTGCCCTCAGTTCTTACATCTTTCTGAAGCATTGTATTGCAGATTGCTAACAATCAGAGCCTAGTGCAACTAGGTGCTAGGTGCTATACAAATAAAGTTTTTTTATTATTATTATAACTTGACAACTGCATGTTGTGTTGTTGTATAGTCATATCGTTAAGCTGGTTTAGTGTCGTGTGCCGAAAATAGTTTGTACGTCTCTAAATGATAAACAATTGAGTTGTACTGTTAATAAATACTTCAATCAATAAATCAATGAATCTGCTGGTGGCGCTATAACAGGCCAAAGTGAAAAGGGTGGCATTTGTTCCTCTGCCTAGTAGGAATGTGCATGCAAAATCTCACAGAAATTGCGCACTGATTTGAAGCATTTAGCTCAAAACGGTCCAATCCTGCAATCTTTGGAAGCCAATCTTAGCCAATCAGGATGGCATAATATGGAAAATGGAACAGATCCGTATCAGATTTGTTTTCTACAAAATGTGTCTGTCAGACAGACTGACGGACGGACGGGTGCAAAACATACAGTAGTTTCTCGCCAGGCAGCCTAGCGGAGACAATTAAGGATAAAACTAAAGGAAGTGGTGACAGAGACTCTGCGAATACAGAATTAGGGAATATGAGAGAGAGAGAGAGAGAGAGAGAGAGAGAGAGAGACTGAGAGAGACTGAGAGAGAGAGAGACTGATTGTGACCCAGAAATAATTCTAAGTATAGTTTTCAGTAAGGACAGACTCAGCATCCTGCTCAGCAGGAGGCTTCCTACAGCTACTGCAGTGATACCTCATTACTGCTTCATCAGCCCAAGGCATTATGGGCACCATTAAGCACTTAAGCACTAGCTTAATGGAGATTTAGAGGGAGATCTAACTAAGCTATTGATTATATTAACTATTATTCTATTGATTTCCTTCTTTATTTATCGATTAACACATAGCGGCTCGCTGTGGTCTACTTTTGCTATTGTTATTATTAATAATCAATTTGTAATAATCGATTAAATTCATTCGTTTTATTAACTGATCTAATGCGTGGTTGAAAGTTCTCTTTTTGCCTATCCCGCCTAGATACACATACATACATACATACAGTTCCGTACAATTCAGAGAGGTCAGACTCAGACCACAAGGTCAGCTGTCATGTATGATCCCTTTGCCATACTAAAGGGAACAGAGCACCCCAGATGACATACCAGCCACTATGTCCAACCGCCAGTTTACAGCTGGGATACACCCTTCCTGTTGGTGCCAGCCATCGATCTGACTCTTTGACCAACACTCTGAGTTAAATTAACACTCAGGAACGTACAGTGTGTGTGTTTATGTGTAGTAGTGTATTACACATGCACCTTTTACCCCTTCCCTCTACTTTGTTTATAATATTCTTTGTGTATCAATTTTGACATTTCAACATCCCGACCGCTAATGAAGCTCCAACTAAAGCTCGACAACAGTTGCATTAACGTCGGCCTCATTCCACAGATGGCGAGGTGCACCTCGAAGGCAACTTAGCTCATGCCTCCCTGCAGTGATACCAGCTGACTGAACTCAGTATGAAAAGCTTGGATCCTGACCTACTCGTGTTTGTATGTGACTGTGACTGTGTGTGCGTGTGCATGTGCGTGTGTATGTGTGTGTGCATGTGTGTGTAGTGTACTGTGTACCGTATGTGTCGGTGTACAGTGTGTTGCACATGAATTAGTGAGTGGTTTTGTGATATGTGTGGTGTGCGTGTATCTGCATGTGTGAAGGAGGGCAGGTATGAGGTATAGAGAGATGGTTAGGGGTCTAACATGAGCTTCGATCCAATATAATTAGGGTGACAGAGTATTTTTAAAACCTCACTGACTGAGAAGACCCGAGATGTTCTCCAACATTCGAGGCATGATCGAATGGTGAAAGGTTGTGGCAGTCTTTCCTGGAGTATTTTAACACCCTCCCACATGCCTTCAGTCTTCAGAAAGCCAGCCCCTTCCATTTCTCTTTTAGTAATTGATTTATAATTAATTTGTTTATTTACTTACCCTTTGTATTTTTCTTTTTCTGTGATGTCAATGTAACTATTAATATGCGCACTGTCATTTGTATTGTTTTTTTTGGTTTGTTTTGTTAGGGGCGCTAGCCCGGCCTATATCCAGCTTTTGGTGTCTGTCCACAAACTTTGTCTTACACATACCACCGGTACATTAAACTCCCATTGACAAAATGACAATGAATGGAAAATCTTACGTCATAGTGTGAGCAAATGGACATAGTGTCTATTTTACTTCATGACGATAAGAGTGCCCCTCATTTCACACGGGTGTGATTTTTTCTCCATGTTGATTGATCTTTTTCTATTTCTGCTGAACCATGTGGCTGGATTCTATGGTTCAGTTAGAGTTTATATGGATTATCCAATAATACACAGTGGTAATAGAATTAAAGATCTGAGGGATCTGAGGGCACCCTTTCTGACCACGTGACTCATTTTCTTTAGAAGCCCTGGCTTGCTGTTGTTTCCTTGGTTTCTGTCATTTTGGTCTGTTACTGTGATGTCTGCAACTTCCTGGGAATAATGGGTTAACCGTTCTTTGTATAGGATTAAGATGGATAAATAATTGATAGAAAATGAAGACCTCTTTAAAGATGTTCATCTACGCATTCAGTTCTGTACAAGCTTGCCGTGCTGCTTCAGTGATTGTGCTGTTCTAAATAAAAGGTCATTGACTGTGTACTTTGATGCTAGATAACGCAACACTAAAACAGTCGCAGTACCCTTTATATCGCAATTAAGCCCATGGAGATCCCTGATGTCATCAATATTAGTATATGGGTATATGTCAGAACCTGTTCTGACATTCCATATGTTGAACCTTCCCCATCCATCCTTCCTCTTCGGTGTCTCCGTTTTGACTGATACCTGTCCATTTAAACTCAACAGGCCCGAGTTCTCAACAGGCCCGAAAATTAAGACCCGGCCCTACCTGTGCCCTCATCAAACCTTAGATCTCTATATATGGAGCTGACCTGTTCTGACATTCCATATGTTGATCTGACCTCATCAAACCATGTACATTTCTAGTTCTTACTGTACTGTTGAGACAGATACTATACAGTAAGTCCTGAGTGTTCATTTGACTCTGTAGTCTAAATATTTAACCCAATAAATGGACATGCATGGAGTCATGGACCCATGGACCATGGACCCATTCTCGCTCTTGGAGTTACAAATGGATAACAATGAGGAAGGATGCTACTGTGCAGGAGAGCTGACAGGGAGACTCAGGAGGACAGTTGTGGCAGGATTCCATCCAAGGCCAGCAAATATATAAAAAGGACACACACACACACATGCAAATCTTAAGCATGTCATCTGGGAGTCGACTCTAAAGACTCATCCTGATCTGAAATATTTGATACACGAGTGCACTTCGGGCACTAACTCTGTCTGGTCACAGACTCAATTCATCCTTACTCGTGAAAATGGGATTTCTACCACTACTACACTACTAGCATCCCGTGATCAAAAGCAGGAAATATCTTTCCAACATAATCATCCTCCTCAGGGGAAGGAGAGAGAGAACGGGAGGTTGTTGACATCAGACAACATTAGACATCTAGTTCCACAGTTGCCATCAAAGACCTAATATGATGACACTCTCTCTTGAGTTGTAGGCACTGATCATAAACGGTTTGATACAGTCATTATCCTCGCAGTGCTAAGTGTCATGAGAGAAACGAAGTATGTGATAACCCCTCAATCATACAGGGACAAAAAGGATAAGACTAATATTCTCAGAGAAGTACCGGTATTTGTATCCTTTTTATCCTGGAGGACCAGAACTGTTTGTTGCCTGCCGTGAATAATAATGTGCTTTTGGCCTTATTGGTGCTTCCTTTTTTGAAAAAAGCAAGAAGTGAATCCTATACATCAGCTTGTCTTGTGCTATTTCCTAGACCTAGAGAATATAATGTGCTAAGTATTTCCTATATGGTGATTTTAAGCACACTTCTTTCTTTTTTCTTCTCTTCATATTAGGTTCCAGGGCTAATGGGCAAATTGGCTGAGAAAGCAGTGTCTGGTGTTAGCAAAACCAGGCTCTAGCTACTGTATAATAGACTGCAGGCTAGCTATTCAGTCATTCTCATTCTGCATGAGCGACTTATTGACTGAATATGGGAATGAATCGGAGCAGCTAATTAAAGTAGCTTTGACTCAATCTTTGCCCTGTGTGTGTGTGTGTGTGTGTGTGTGTGTGTGTGTGTGTGTGTGTGTGTGTGTGTGTGTGTGTGTGTGTGTGTGTGTGTGTGTGTGTGTGTGTGTGTGTGTGTGTGTGGGGCACTGTGCGCGCGCACTAGACATAAATAAATAGAAAAGTGGAGAAAGAGCAAATGGAGCCATATAATGACAGAACTGACAGTAGAGGAAAGTGAGACACAACCACACTACTGGTAAACAACACATAATTATAGAAGTAAACACACATAATGGTGTTTCTCTAAATCATGTAAATACAACTCTGTTGTAATTAGGCAGGAAGGACTCTGTCTGTGAAGCCCCTCTTTAGCAGTTCAGCAGATTATTTTACAATTATCTCACAGATTCTTAATCTTACTCCCTAGATTACAGGAATCTCCTGTGTGTGTGTGTGTGTGTGTGTGTGTGTGTGTGTGTGTGTGTGTGTGTGTGTGTGTGTGTGTGTGTGTGTGTGTGTGTGTGTGTGTGTGTCTGTCTGTGTAACACAAGTAAGGGCCTGGTTCATTCGACATCAACATCCGCTGCCCACTATCCCATTATGTTTCCTTAGCAAGTCCCTAGCAAAGTATTTGTACAGGGAGCTTAGAATGAATTTGGTATTTTTGTTGTTGAATGGTGAGTAGTGTAACAAAGCCTAATGATGTATGGCTGACCGCTTTTGATATGTTTATTGGAGTGCACTGGTGGTTTGGTTTAATGCACTGACAATAGTGTAATACAACTTTTACAGTGAGAGAGAGCAGCTGCCCATAGCTCTTCATTCATAGTTCTCCTCAAGCGGCCCTTACCTTGAACTTGGCAGTCAGCTGCTCAGTGGCTTCCTGCTCCTTCCGGAGGTCTCCCATCATCCTCTGGTTCTCTCCCAGAAGCTGCTGCTTCTCCTCGGCCAATAGAGAGTGGTCTTCCCCGATGGCCTTCTTCTCCCGCTCCAGTCTCTGCTCCTCCTGCTTCACATACTCCTGCGCCTCCTTCTCCACCTCCTCGTCTCCTTCGGTCTCCTCGCCGCCGTCCCATCCCTCACTGCTGCCCACCTCCTCCTTCTTGTGTTTGCTCCTTCCCTTCCTGTGGTTGAGCTGGGCGCGGAGGCGTGAGATCTCCATCTGGAACTCCCGCAGCAGTGCATCTTTGGGGTCCTCGTTGACCCGGGGCTGGTTCTGGATGTTCTTGGCGCGGTTGGCGTAGCGGAGTGTGGTGAGGGTTTCGTCGTAGTGCTGCGGGGCGGGGCCTAGCGTGGCCACCATGACAGTCCTGGCGTTGCCACCCAGCGAGTCTTGCAGCAGACGGGTCAGCTTGGAGTCCCGGTATGGCACGTGGCTGCTGCGCCCGTCTGCCAAGGCAGAGATCACGTTGCCCAGGGCTGACAGGGACAGGTTGATCTTAGCAGCCTCCTTCAGGCGCTCACCGTGGACACCTGTCTTGGCCTGCCTTTCACTACCCGCCAGATCCACGAGATTCAGGCGGCCCACGCGGATGTGTTTCCGCCCGTCAGGCCCGGGCTGACTGCACTCCACTGTGATCAGGAACAGGGCATGGGAGCGGGAGGAGTGCTCATTCATGTCCGTTGCCCCAACCGCCCGTGCCTGGTTGCCCACATTCATCACCTCCTCAATCTCCTTCACGCTCTTACACACGCATGATGTCAGGTCACGTACATACACCCCTGTGTCAGGGCTCTCCCGGAGCTCCAAGGCCCTGGCTTTGCCATGGTTGGGATCCAGTAGGTCCCTGACATCCTCTCTGTAGATCTCCAGGTAAGAGGCCCGCACCAGGTACTGCCTGTCAGACTGGGCCCGAGAGATGTGGGTGAAGATGTGATCAAAAGCATTAGGGATCACGCCCCGTGTCTCTGGGTCCAGCCATGCACCCAGCATGGTGTATGTTTTCCCCGTGCCGGTCTGCCCGTACGCAAAGATGGTGCCATTGAAGCCTTCCAGTACAGAATCTATGAGCGGTCGCACGGACTCGTCATACAGATCTCGCTGTTTGGAATTTGAGTCGTAAACTGCATCGAAGGTGAATGTTTTATGTGGTTCAGAAGCAGGTGCTCGGGGATTCCGTAGAACCACTTGGCCCAGTCTTAGGTCCATCTGTACAATCGCCTCTCCGCTCGTCTCCTCTTTTCGATTTAACGGGCGGCAGCGGACCACTACCTTTACAGACTCGCTGCTCTTGTTTTTAGACATGATTGTTGAGGCAATTTTCCTCTGTGAAGAAAAATAAAGCTATTTGTATATTTACCACCAACAAAAACAGAGCCACGAACGCCGGTGTTACTGTTTTGTAATTAGCATAAATGGCCTGTCTTTCTGTCAATGAATTGTGTAATCATTGGCCATTAAATCGCTATAATAAATAGGGTATTCGCGGGGTTATCTCATCGTGGTCAAAATAACCCGTTCTAATAGCATAGATCGGTTGCCTTGCTAATTATCTTATTATTTCTACTGATAAAGAAATTGACGGTCAGAAGCTCTCACGCACTATGTCGACGTTCCATTGCACCCCGTCCCCGTGGCCAAATGCATTCGTTGACAAAACATCACACTCCCGACAAATTCAATGGTGCTCCGACGTCTTGTGGCATGTCCTCTTTTTAATGAGCCTTTTAGGTCAGCTGTAGTCGACCGCTGTCCGCATCTCTTTGCTTCTGTCGGCTCACTGGATGCTGAGGAGTGGATTCGCTGCGCTCAGACAGACACTCTGCCTCTCCTCCACGCACATCCATTCAGCCACACCCCACATCACTGCGGAGCAGCGCAAAGCAGTATGGGATATGAAGTTTTGATATAGACTTGGGACGGAATTTGAGAAAATCCTTCAAATTGATATTTATTCCACTTTATTGATCAATTACAATTTAATTTTTTATATCAGACCGGCTAAAGCATTAGGCTATTCCATAACAGATGGCAAAAATGGGAAAAGAAGGCCATTTGAATTTGAAACATGACATAGCCAGATTAGCCACATCCTCAGTCTGTTTATAGGCCTATATAGTAAGCTATTGACTAACAAAACATGTAAAATTAGTATATAGATCAGACTCTTTTTTGCTGTGTATTTGTGTGTGTCCTACTGCCTGCAATGTGTAATATCAATTATATAAACCATTATTGAATATTGACTACTTCAGAAGATATGACACAACAGCATCACCTGTTGGATCAAAGTTAAAGTACACTTAATTTAATTCACATATAGTTATCAGTGCCACTAGAGAAATAAAAGGCCTACAATTGTGTATTAACGTTTTTGTTTTCACAATCTTATAAATTAACTGCCACCTTGTGGTTCAGATATGGGCTGTCACTGTCAGCCTGTACAGGCCAGGGCTGCCGACACTCCTGGATCCTGCAGGGGTCTTCTGCATTTCTACGACATATCCTGAAGGACTCCTGCATTGTCATTACTTGCGCAAGCAGAGCGCGCAAGTAATAGTTTTTGTCCAATGCGTATGTCACCGTTTGATGTGTATGCGCCGTGCCAGCGTATGACGTAATGACTACTTGTGCTTGATATGGCAGTATTGCAGTGGTGTACATACATGTATACATAGGGGCATTACCTTTAATCCGCCCGACACTAAAACATATCGTCATTACGTCACCATCAATTACACCCTGGCATTGGGTCCTTTAATCCACATCTTTATTACGTCATCATTGAGAGATAGTTGTACCAGTTATACCCTGACGTGGACGTCATATGTGCTACTATACATACGCATCAAACGGGGCATACTCAAAGTAACCACAGTATACCGCTAATCAACTTACAAATTACATATATATACATAGAGGCACCCGACACTGATCGACATACGTCACCATCGAAAGCCGTCACTCATCCGTTCTTTCACAGAGAAGCTGAGATTTGACAGTTTGTAGCGGTCGACAGTAGGCCTACTTGCGCGCTCTGCTTGCACACTAGTAGGCCTACTTGTGTGCAACAAGCAAGTAGGCACTCGACAGAGTGCAGTTCTAGTTTATCCTGGATTTATCCCAGGGTTTGGTATCAGTCCCAAAATTAACCAGAAGTAGGAGCTTATATCTACTAGGCTTATATTAAAAGGTTTCTGGGGGAGGACCCCGGCTTGGGAGGTCATGGCAGTGCATGCAGTTACAGTAGAGGTGTTCACTTAAATGTTTGATTATTGTGATCATTATTAAAGATGGAAGGTCTTACATTGCTTCAGTCATCAAATCAATTTCTGTATAGGCCTACGTTTTGCATTTTAATGCTAGTAAAGTTAATTAATGTCAATGAAGTCCAGTGTCCACACTCACAACACCAAAGGGAGTTCAACAAACGACGTGCAACCCAGATTTGGCTCAAACAAGGGATTAAATTAATTTCGCTCCTATGCCAATAAAATGTGGAACGCTCAGCTGCTACCAACAGCCATTAAAGAAATGTGAATCCCTTGCCTTGATTCCTTCAAAACCGCTCTCAACGAGCACAGCGGAAGACTGCAATTCGAAACTGGCCCCTGTAAATAAAAATATTACCTTTACCTTTTTTTACTTTCTTTATGATTTCCTGTGTGTATATTATTATTTGTACGTTTTTAAAATGTGATGAATTGTAAATGGAGGACCCTGATGTAAACAAGTCTTAGTGCTTTTCATGGTTTCGTCCTCAAAGTAGCAATTTTTGTGAATAAGAATAAGGATTATTTTGTATTATTATGTTTCATGGTTGTTTCTGTTTTGTGTTTCGTTTTATGTCACAAGGTGGACCACAAGCTTCTGCTTTTTTGTGTTTAGTCCATATTGGCGTTTTCTAAATTTATGACACTTTTGTACATTTTTTAAACTGCCAATAAAGTATTCTATCTATCTATTCTACATACTGTGAAATACAAATGTCAATCAATCAATTAAAAAAGAAAGCCTGCATGATAAACGTATCAAACTCCCAAAATTCACCAGAACACAGGAAATTAAATCTACTCTGGGTTTCTGGGCTAAGGACCCCCAGACCCCCGCTTGACCCCCACCCCCCCAAAATAAATCTCCTGGATTCTCACAGTCCAATGTTGGCAGCCCTGGACGGCTGGACTAGTTTATATGTTATGAATGCATGATGTATGCCTTCAGGACAGATTTTAATGGACTGCCTTGTTTTGAGCTGAATCTAACACCCTGCACCCTCCCTAACATTAAACAGGTCATAATTTATCCATCATCCACAACTTGATTACTAACACTGAGGTACTATAGCCTAATTGTAGGCTGAAGTCAATCATTTGTGGGTAGTTCACCCCAAAATTTTAGTTTTTCCTATTTGGGTCTACTGACCTCATGCACCTCGCCTTGAATTCGTGGTGATTTTTTTGTTTGTTTTTGTTGCATTTTTGGAATATGTTCCAAATTTGTCTTTTTCTCATCAATTGCTTTATAAATAATATTGTTAAAAGCAAACCATGAAAAATGTGAACTGAGAACTGCATGTGGAGAATCTATACTTTACAAAATGAATGTGGTTGTGCAATTTTCTTTATTTGTTTTGTATTTGTTTGAAATATATTTATAGTTTATAGGTTACTATATCATATTATGCAAACGTAGCCTACAATAAATTGCTAAAATAATTTAAATTAAATAATAAAGAAATAATGAATTGCTAAAATAATTTTAGACAAGCTACTGAATAAGCCCAGCAGTCGAGCTGGTGAAATGAAATCTAGTGGATTGTAAACCATTCCAGGTGTAGCTGACAGCCCCTAAGGACCCCTAGTGCTCTGTAGCCTCATTAACATCTGTTTTACGTTTGTTTTCTCCTTGTTTAGACTGGCATCATGTTTCCACTGTGTGTCAAGTCTGTACTTGGCAGGAGGAAGCAGGGGAATACTCAACATTCCTGAAGGAGCGCCTGATCTTCCGTCAAACTTCTCCGACAGACAGGCAGGAGAGAGAGAGAGCGAGAGAGATATCTTTTATCTTGTATTGTTAATTCTTGTGTAGTTCTTGTATAGACAGTTCAGAGTATAATGTTCTTGGAGTTTAGGGAGAGGATGTGGGAAACGCCCGCGACAAGCACAGAAGTGGATGACATCACTTTGCCTGACTCACAGCTGGGATAGTCTAGTCACCGACACAGAGTCAAAGTGGCCAACAAGCCCTGCCACCAAACACACCCCGGCCAAGATCAGCATTCAGCAAGAAACTGGAGGCCATGTTGGATCATAACTTACATTTCAACACTGGAGTAATGGTTGAATCAGAGCCCACATGTCCGAAGTGGTTACGCAGTAACATTTGCCCTTTCTATATGTCAATTTAACACACGCCCATTTACCTCGGAGTACGTGAAAATAACCAATGAGGTTTGTTAATTCGTTTGAAAGGCAGTAATATAAACCAATCGGAAACAGGCATTTTGACAGAAGGGGCGGGAAAAGGGCGAGTCTAGGAAATCTAGGGTGTCGCCGTGGTGGCTCCCATTCGAAGGCGACGGCGGTCGTCTGTTTCGGCTTCTAATCTTGTAAAGAAAACCCCATATCTGCGAAAACGCCGCGACCCGACACATTATCACACTGTCCTTTTTTCAGACTCTTCTCGGACGAGGTTGTAGCTGGAATGGGAATGACGGGGTGTACCAAGAATTTCAATTAGATCGCTATTAGTTTGAAGAAAGAGTGAGTCGGGCAGAGGGGAGCCATTTTGTCCCGACTGTGTGTGGGAGAAAAGAAAGCGTGGAAAAGAGGAATCACACAGGAGGATACCCTATTGTTTTACCTTTCCATTCTCACGCCGAAAGGGAAATCGTGAAATTTGGGGGAAATAACGCTACTTATTGGACACGGTTCTGGCACGTAATTTAAGCAAACTACCGTATAGCTAGCCAAGCTAATCAACAGATCCACAAATTCTATCAGTCAACAGATCCACCACGGCCCAACAAGGGGTTGTCTGAAAAAAGGAGCTGGCTTTAGATCTAATAAACCCCGTGCTAGATTGATCCCTTTCTTTTCATTTTTTTTGTCTGAACACATTTTTGTTGTTTTCAATGGCGAAGAAGACGTACGACTTGCTGTTCAAGCTGCTTCTGATCGGAGACTCGGGCGTGGGGAAGACGTGCGTGCTGTTCCGCTTCTCCGACGACGCCTTCAACACAACGTTCATCTCCACCATAGGTAAGCGTTCACTTGAAGAGCCGTGTGGGTGTCTTTGCCCCCACAAAAAGACCAGATCGTCGCGTTGTTGTTGGCTTGTAGATCTGTTGGGTTTTTGGGCCAGCGACACCCTCCTGCGATGGAAAAAAAGTAGTAGCATTTAGCCTCCCCCAGAGGCCTGCTAACGTTATGGAGTTGCATGAATGGTGTTTTATCGTTTAGCTTTTTAGTCCCCGTGTTAACTAACCTGTAGTAGCAGAACAACGTTGGGAGTATTTCGACATTGTTTTTGGCAGTACTAGTCAGTATAACCGGTTAGGTGCTACTTGAATTTGCTGTCATTATGATGGCTGTCAAATAAAAGTTAACGTGAACTGTTGCCCGTCAGTTAGCAGAGGGGGGGGGGGGTGGGGGGCGTGCTAACTGCAGCTAGCACGGACTGACTGCAAGTTCAAAGCAAGCTATTCGCCCTGAAACCGTCGGCGCTTGTCATTTGGGGACTTTGAACGCACGGCACCTTTCAGAATGTGTTGCAGGCGCAGTTTTATTTATTAGGAGCCCCCCCCCACCCGCAAACACACAAAGATAGAATGTTGGCTAGCGTGTGGGCTATTACAGCTGTCAAGCTAACAAGCCAAAGACAAATCATAAACAATTCATCATGGTGGCGTCATTGGCTTTCCCCTGTCTTTTCACTACTGGCTGCGCATGCGTGTCCAACATCAATTTAGCATGAGTCAAGTGTCAAACTATGTTAGACCCCTGCATGTATGCATGACCCACACCAATGCTCACTTTACTGTACGCCCTTTGCTTAAGTTCAGGGAGTAATGACAACGTAGACTTGTGTTCAGGAGGACAACAGCCCAGCCCAGATGTTTTTAGCATTCTCTAAGGTGTGTCTGTCTGTGTCTGTGTGTGTGTGTGTAGCTTCGTGATGCTAATCCCATGCTTGATGCCAGAACTGAGTGGAATGGGGTGCTCTGCCAAAAATAACTTCCACCAACCTTGACTATGTGGACATTAAAGTGGCTCTATCCCACTTTCACTTCTTCGAGCTTTCATTCCAAGCCCTGCAGTTTGCAGCAGCTGTCTGGTAACTAAAACACAGATAACTGACCTGGCAGCAGTTGTGAGCACAGACCATCATAATGGCCATTTTTGTTTGATAATAACATTCCATTTAGATTACAGTTGTTGATGTATACCATCACTTGTACTTTGATCCTGCAAAGGTCTGCGTCACAAGTTTACTTGTGACTTTAAGTGCACTGTTTTGCTTTTACTTTGTCTTATATCATAGGAAACAGTCTTATGCACACCTCATCGGCACAGAGACAGGTGTGTAGGCAGGGATCAACGTATTCACAAAATGTACACAATGACCCGCATACCCTCTGGACTTTCAATATGAACACTTATTATTCATCAGATGCCTGAAGAAGGTATTTTGCCTGAAACGTTGCTTAAATAATAAGTGTTCATATTGCAAGTGCAGACGATGTGCGGGTCATTGTGTGCATTTTTGGAATACAGATCAAAATGTTTTAGAATGTGTCAGAGAAGTCTTGGATCTGGGTATTTATTTATTTAACTGGACTGTTGGCAATGTAACATGGCATGTTAACCACTTAAACGCTTTATTCTTCAGTTGACCCTGGTCCCCAAGGTGTCTACTTGGTTCGTGTTGTCAGTCATGTAGATTTTTTCACCAAATATTTGCCTCTTATGACATGCCCCGTATAGGGACGCTAGGGTCTTCACGTGGTTAATTATATACCCTTTTGTTGTGTGAGTGTACGAGACAGTTAGGGGACAGAGGAACTGAGATAAAAGTGTCAGACAGACAAATTCTTCAGCACTCAGACAATTTGTAACCTTTGGAAACTGGACTTTTTGTTGGCCATTAAACTTTGAGGCAGCGGCCACAACTTCACATTTAGTAACAGTACTTTTCCTGGCAAAAGTTGGCTGGATTGATTAGATCTTTTCCTTAGATTTTCCTTTCCAGAGCTTATTTTGTGGTACGTGACAATATTCAATCATGAAATTTCACTTTAAACCTTAGTCAGTGTTTCCTTTATTTGGAACTGATGCAACACCACAGAGACTGCATTACTTCTACCACTATAGGAAATGGGAAATTATTTGGCAGTGGTGCTCCGTTTTGAACAAAATGCCTAGTGGGAATGTGCCTGCAAAGCTTCATGGAAATCACACAGAGGAAGAAATATCCAATCAGCCTCATGGTGGCGCTATAACTGGCCAATTCGTGTTTTGACCTATAACTGCACTGATCTGTGTAAAACTTTGTATGCACACTCTCCAGAGGCCTGTATTTTTCACATCTGCTCTTTACAGACTTATGTAAAACACATCTTTTGATATTACTCCTCCAGATTTTATCAAAATTTCACGCAAATCAGTACACTCTGTACATTATCAGCTCTACATGCTCACTTGTGTTGCTACACATTGAGCTTGGCCTTGTATTCAGCAAGTTTCAGTTAGGGTTTTCGTGTTGAGGAGGGAAATGGGGAGAGTAGTAGTAGAGTTCTGGGGCCCCAGTCAACTAGTAAGTATAGGGTTTAAGTGTGATGATGCAAGTTAGCCAAATCAGATCATCTCAGAAGTACTGTAGGACAGTGCAGCCAGCAAATATCGAACAGACGAACACAGAAAGGTTAAACTGCAACCTGTATTTTGTTGCATAATGGCAAGTGGATCAAAGACCTTATTTGCCATTCAGACTTATTGCATTTTATGGGAAATGCTATGACATGTTTACAGAAATAATACTGAAGAGTGAAGGCAATACCAAAAGAGTAGTGTCTTACTGTCTTCCTCCTTGAGAGATTAGCAGAGCCGGGACACAATCAGGACATAGAGTAGGACATTGGTGTGAGTGAGAAATAACTGTGTGGGCGCATCCTCTTCATGCAACACTCATACCTTTGGAGACAGAGATGCACAGCTGCTTGTCAAAATAACTACACCGGAAACCCCCCTCACTGATACCCCCCCACCCCCCTCCTCCTTTCAGTCTTCTCTCTTACTCTCTCCTCTTCCCTGCGTTCTCCTTTTGATGTACCTGGCGAGTGCAGAGCACTGAAAGAGACATACTTTTGTGTCACGTTCAGAAATCCATTCCATTCCCACAAAGCATATTATAACTTTGCATGGAAACTGTTGACTCATTTCACAGAGGAATTTCTACTAGAGGATCCATGGTCCATCAGGGATAAATGGAATGTTTGCCACAGCTGTGTTGGACGAATGGTCATTCGGTTCTTACAGGACACCCATTTTCCAGTTTCCAATTCGTACAGCTAATGACCTTAACATTTCCCCCCTCATAATATGAATAGCAGCATACTGTAATTGTATATTGATGGAAATGGAGACATCTGATTGTAGATGCACCGATTCCATATTGTTTCCTTGCAGAAGTGTAGGTTTAGGAATAAGCCTATGCAGACTTGAGTTCAGGTCCATTTCCTTGTACTGAAAAGTACAAAGGCCTGGAGTTTGTTTTTTGGATCATTGAACAATAATAATTAAGGTTCTGGTTCTTTCTTAATCACATGAACCCATGTGTCCCTATTCTGTGAATGTCGTAATTGAAAATAGAAGGAAGGAACACTTGGGAAAAATAGCTGTGTTGTGAGCTTGTAGATCGACTATTTCAGCTGTTTACAATACGTACAACAATGTATAATATAGAATAGAGTTTGAGCAACCATTATTTCCCTCGCTGTAGAGACATTCTTTGTGTGGGGATGGAATTGAGTTGCTCACTTTTCTTTGTCATTCACTTTGTTTTCACGCTATTAACACCACGAACGTCCGGGGGTATTTAGGACCATTAAATCAGAGTGCCCAGCGATGTGCAGCAACGGAGCACATTTAGCGAAGCACCAGGCGCCATCCCGGATGTAGATGAAGTAGCTAGATGTAGCCAAAACACCCCCGAGGCGATCGACAACGGGAGGTATGATTAATTCTAATGCGACTAGCGACGGGACCGCGATGGCCAGTCTAAAATACAATCTTTGGTTAGAATTGGACGGAATGATTTAGATCAAGAGTTATTCACGTTTTTAAGATTTTCGATCTGATCCGCAAAAACGGGGGGGGGGGGGGGGGGGGGGGGGGGGGGACGACGACGACGACAGATCCGTCCTTTTATTAATCTCCGTCCTGAGTGTCGAGCGTTACTACTTGATAGGACGGAGAACTCTGTTTATGCCGCTCAGGGTGCTAAATGTGCTTTATCAGAGGTTTTGCCAGATTTTGCACAGCCCTCACTTCGTTGGTGTGAAACGGTGACAAAACATCACACCCGTGTGAAGAGACACACAAAGCTCCCTATAGTAGTGGTTGCACCACTCAAAAAATACAGGTTAAAACTCTGTCTCTTGTGCTAACCCCCCCCCCCCCCCCCCCCCCCTTTCCTCTATCCCTCCCTCTCTCAGGGGTGTGTGTAGAACACAGTGAGTCACACTTTGGCAGCAAGTTTCTTCATTATTCTGTGGCCCTGCCCCACCTAGAACACAGCTGTTTCTCAGACTTTACTAGCTAACCTCTCTCTGAGCACAATCACTGACTGGACAATTTCAACAGTTGGCTCACAAGTTAGGAAAAGACTAAGACCACTATTTATTTTGAACAATGACAGTTGGTTATTATTCAATTATCCCTCGAAATTGCCCTTTTGGTACTTTAGGTCTTGAGAAGATTTCAGATTGCATCACACTAATGGAATCTTAGTTTTCCTAATGGCTATGTGTAACTTTATGGTACAATGTAGATAGGCGATGTTGTGAATGAGGCAGATTCTTATGAATATAAAATCATGGCAGAAGTAAAATCCTTTTTGTCGATATAATATTGTTCACTGCCACTAATACAAAATTTCAACTTAATTTTGTTTTAGTCAAAACCTTGCCCATGGCCTTCTTTAGGTAGCTTGGTTGACCCAACCACTCTTATGTAGCAGACAGTAATTCTGAACCAGCATGCTTGTCAGTCAGTGCTGCCTGCGGATAGGCCAAGGGCCTGGGCATGACACTGCAGAATCAGGAAGAGATAATGCCATTGTCTCCCTGATGGAAACTCTTGTCACTCACTTTCCATTTGCCCCTCTCTCTGTCTCTGAATATCTGTCACTGCCTGTTTTTCAATCCACATCTCACATTATCTTTATCTCTCTGGGTCTGTCTCTCTCTTTCCTATGGGACTTGGTCTTCACCTCTTCCTTATTCTGTTGGTACCGTTCTAAATATCGACTGCTCTCATGCGGACTTCATCCCTCTTATGGTTTGCGTTATTGACCCCCCCCTGTCAGTGATCTGACAATGTCAGTGTGGAGAGCAGATGCACTGACTCCAACACCAATGTTGAAAGAACCTCAAGCTGATTACGTTTTTTGTTTTGTTTTACAGGAATAGACTTCAAGATCAAAACTGTTGAATTGCAGGGAAAGAAGATCAAATTACAGATATGGTGAGTCAACGATTGTTCTGAGGCGTGGCGTTTTGTGTACAATTCATATCCGAGTGGTTAACGTATGAGTGGCATGCAAAACACGATAAACCTTCATTGATATTACACAATTCTATAATACATGCAATTGGTGTTTTGATGTGGTGATTTAAATCTTGAGATTTTACTGTATAGTTTCATCTTCTTTCGTTTGTATTTCCAAATGCATTGAAGGCTATCTTTCGGTCCTTAGACCCGGAGATTAAAAGCAGGTCATACCGTATGTAGTACATACCTGGACTGGTTTCAGTCTCTGCAAATTGAGCATTTAATGACTAAAGCCTATGCATGCAAGTGTTGAAGTGAAAGACAATAGCTTACACAATTTCAGTGTTAATTTTTCAATTTTTACCTCTTTAGTATACAAATAGGGTCCATAGAAAATGGATTGCATATGTTGCTTTTATACCCACCATTTTAGCCCATCTACACAGTAACAACCATTTGTACATTTTACTGTGTATAACTAAACTGTATCACCATATTCAACCACATGTAACCTAGTGTCCATATGTAGACCTACACTCCTACAGTATATGTAAAAGGAGTATAATTGTAAAGCGCCGTCATGTGAAAAGCGGCAGCATTTTAGAATGCTGCATCAGTGATATACATTGAGCAATTATTACTGGCGGTCTGACATTAACCAAAGTTATGCTTCTTGCCTTCTTCTCATGAAGAAACTGTTGATGTTGATACCTTGTAGTACAATGGTGAATTCACCATAGCATTTAATGACCAAGTTCACTGTTGGAGATTAAAAAAGTGGAAATAGAATGAATTGCTCTATGAATTGTCCCCTTTAAGCTATTCCAAAGTCTGATATTTGTGATTAAATGTGTTTTGTGTAAGGAAGTTTTAAGAAAATGTGATTTATTACGGCATATTTTTGCTCAGGTCTACTTATAAACCAGGCGACTCATGCAGTCTGGATGCTCAGTTGGATCCAATCATATAATGCACCAGTGCACCCAGCGTGCGCCGACTATAATGCTTAATTTAGGCTCCGTCTTATGATGTGTCGCACATCGAAAATAGATCTACAAGCTCACAATGCGTTACATTGCCGGAAAATTGTGAGCTTGTACATTTGGTATTTATTTTTGGCAGGTGTCTCCCGTTGCACTATGAAGTGTAAGTCAGGCCTAAGAGAAACAATAACAGCATGCCCATCAAGAAAGAGACAACTCATTTAATGTTCTTACCCCTGTATTTTCTAGCTGTTTTAGCAATTGCTGGACACATTTATGTTGAAATGTTCTGTCACTGGCATCTAGGGATGTACGATTCATTTCACTGACATTTAAACAATTTTATTAAACATTTATTTGACCCAGAAAATGGTATATAAGGTGGATAAGGCCAAATCTCTGGGAAAATAATATTGGATTGTATAACTATAAAATGAAATCCATTAAAAATACTTATAATATTCAATTAACAGAATCTGATTTTAAATGTGGTTTTAATTGTGAAAGTAGGTCAAATTAGTGGCAGAAACTGAAAGTCACTGGCAAGCACATTTCTTTATAAACTAAATGCTTTTGTCTGTACTCTGTCCTTCAGATTCTTTCAATTCTTGTGGCTGTCTACAGATTAATTCATTTCAGATAAACATCATGTTTAATCAGCTTGTTTAATGATTTTAACAGGTGATTGCTTTGAATGATAGGCTACACATTTGTTGAATGAACTAGCCCTGTTGTGAGATATTGACCCCCCATAAATATCTTTAAATGCCGTTCATTAAGAAAAAAACTTGCCGCCTTGTGGCCGCGGGGTACTGCGCCCTGGGTGCGTTTTCGCATTTTGAATTCACTAATAAATTAATTATTAATTTAGAATTTGTTAAATTGGAAAAAGGGCTTCGTTAAGACCTCCATATTATTATGGTCCATGTGGGAGCGATTGGTGCAGGCGGTGAGGAGATATGGCGGTGTTTCTGACAGACATTGAGTTAATTATAGTATGATATGATGTGGGCACCTGCCATATTTATATGCTCCATATATTCCGGTCCATCAGATTATTGAAGCCCCAAAAAACTGAGTGGTAGCATGTCTAATTGTCTATTGCTGTCATCTGTATGATGACTTTTCTTTATGGTTCTTTTATACCAATTAAGACTGTCACCTATTACATGCAACCTTCATCTTCTTCTAAATCAAAGTATTCCTGTCCCAAAACGTTTTTCAAACTGACATTGTGTAGCTTCATCGAAGTTGGAAATGAAATCAAAATGCCAGGCTGCTAAACAGCGCTGTGAAAATCTGTGTGACAGGCCCATTAATCGCTATTGTTAATCCAAAAAAAGCAAAAGTACATGCCAATTAAGGCATTAACACATTACATTACCAGTGATGTAAATAGGTTTTCAATGTAATGGGTCCCGGGATGCACAGGTGGTCATTCAAATGAGTCCCAAAAAAATCTTATGAGTCCCAAAACAAATCAGTGGTGCAACTCCGTGTGGGGGTTGGAGGGGAGCCACTTGGCCTTTAGTGTGGTCAGCTTTTTGAGGGCACAAGGCCAAGTGCCAGGGCATGAAGGCCATCGATTAAAACAATGATTTTACGTCCCCTTAGCTTAAAGGTTAAGGATGATTACATTTATTTTTATTTAAAGGCGAACATTGGTTCAGAATAGTGCCTCTTAAATAAATAATCACAGCTTTAAATAACAAAATATAAGTAGCTACTATTGTAAAATATTGTAAACATGTCTGTAACATGGGGTCCCAGTGCAGAGATGAAAATCATAATGAAATGGCCTATAGGACCCTGTCACCCTATAGGCTAATTCAGATACATTTAATTTGGGGGTCCTTGAAAATAAAATGGCTGAGGATTAGGATTAGGATTAATCACTGGATTAATCTGTGAGTTAATTCACAGAAAATACAATGACAGACAGCCTACATTAATTTGTATAGCCCTATGTTTCTGTTCTGCCTTCTTTGTTTTTGTTCTGATATTGTCACAACTGTGATATGTTCCTTGTTTAAAAATTTCTTCTATTGTTTATACTGTGCAAATTGTTCAGCACCTTCTAACTTTGTTTTGAAAGGTGCTTTATAAATAAAATTTATTTTTACTCACTTACATAACTTTTGAATGAGGGCTTGGTTTAGAAAAGCCTATATTTTGTGCTAAAGTAATATATTGAATAACATATAAATGACTGGCATAGCCTATGGCATGGTGGGGCTGCAGGACTGAGGACTATAGATAAGTCAAGTGTAAAAAGCATTTTGTACAATTGTGTGCTTAAGAACATTTACCACGTTATGTCCGCATTGATACAGAAATGAATGATTATTATGCGAGCGACGAGTGGTGTAGAGTGAGCGCGCTCTGGTGCTTGGCTACTAGCATTTGGCTAGCGATATTAGTACGGACAATTTACTCTGTCAACTAACTTGGCAAATGGCAACACAACTACAATACAGACAATACAAGTCTGAGCGAGACGTTTGGGGAAGGTTACCGTAATGACTGGAAAATTGTGCAGAGGAAAAACTGTAAAATGAACTGCTGTGGGCCGCGCCGGTCAGAGTACAGTAGTGCATCCCATGGACGCCGAGGTTGATGGTGTAATGCGTCCCAAAACTATAAAGTACGTTTTGGGACGCAAAACGCACCCTAGTTGCATCACTATTTTAGTAGGGGCAGCAATACAGCACTGTTTAACTGTTAGTTGAATAAACCGTCACATAGTTAGTGGCTGCATCAGCACTGTTATGGGTTTCACACAGATTGGTGGGTTTCAGTATCTTGAGTGCACAACAAACACATAGAGCCATGTAGAGAGTCTGAACTGAACTCATTTAAACATCATCACGTGGACTTGGGACGATAGAAAAGTTACAGGGGAGCTTCCTGAGAGAAAAAACAGAAAAATGTATGAGCATTGGTGAAAACTGAAAATTATAAACCGATGCCCCTCAAGAATTTGAACTTGAGCTGTGGTTGCACTTGTTAATTCAATGTCATTTAGACAGGTGTAGCTCTTATGACTACACCTGGACAGCGACACATCTTTTATTCAGTGTCCACCATATATGTTTAGCTCATCCTCCACATCTCATGGCGCATTTTGACTGGACTGTATCCTGATGAGATGAAATTTGATCAAAAACAGTGTGAGCATGCCCACACAGGGATGTGGCCTGGCTCCCTGGATCACCATTCCAGTTAAACCCAAAGCTAAGAGCAGCCAGCTTCATGTGTCTTGATGTGTTGACTGTTGAGATTAGAACACGTGCTATGTAACCACACTGTAGATTGCTTAAGCGCTTGAACTTTTAGCCTCCCTATTCTGGGGCCGACACATGGTGAAAATATCAGATCTACGAGCTAGTAGATTTGTTATTTTCAGCAAAGATATTGTAGATAGTGTAGATTTGAAAAAAGTGGGGTTGCACAGCTCGTAGTCAGGATGCAAAAAAACCTTTTAATATGAAACCAATGTTTCGGCAACAAAAGGCCTACTTCAGCGTATGTAGATAAATGGTGTAGATTTAAAATAGTAGGGGGGCCTTGTATAGAACCCTGGGGCACTCCGGTCAAGAAGTATATTGTTTAAGTGGCTAAGCGTTTCTGGTGCTTGTAGGCTTCTGTCTCTTTCAGTAGTGAACTGAGGCATGTATGTTGACAGTGTTCTCCAATGTGAAAATGTCATGGCAGAGGTGTATGTTGATGCACATGCAGCAGACATTGTTAGCCTGCGGGGGTCCATTTCTTTTTAATATGGGTTTTCTCAAAGGTGCTGGTCAATGCCATGGCATTTTATTTTTTCCAATCCTCAACTGAATTTCTTATATTTTGGTGTAAAGAAAAGTTTAAAAGTTCTCTTACCTTTCCTGAAATCTACAAATGATTGCTTTAATTTCACATATGAAATATACGTATAAAGAAGTGTGAAATTCTTCATACAAGTATAGCAATGGTCTGTTTTTCGTTGTGTTTGTGTGCAGGGACACAGCGGGACAGGAGAGGTTCCATACCATCACCACCTCCTACTACAGAGGAGCCATGGGCATCATGCTGGTCTACGACATAACCAACGGCAAGAGCTTTGAAAACATCAGCAAATGGTTGCGCAACATTGACGAGGTGAGTCATATAACTACTTTAACCCTGGCATCCCAATTGTGTGCATGTGATTAAAGATCATATACGTATATTCGAATAGCCAATCAATAATTTGTAGATGACCAATCTACAAACTCAAGGCAAACTTGCATATTGACTATTTACAATTGAATTTGGAATATTTTAGTGCTTGCCTTCACGGGCTAAACACATGCATCTACTGCCCCTCTTTTCTTTCTCTGTGGGACGTTGCCATGCAACCTCAATGCCAAGATTTCCATTTTTTGGGGGGCGCTATGTACACAGGGAAGACAACGGAGAATACCGCCTCCAACCGCATTTCCTAGAGGCAGAAACCTTCATTTAATTGAAAAGATTAGTGTATTCAAATTAAACACGATTTTAACATAGCATAGTTGTCATATCAAATGGCTACTTGGAGAAAGAAATTGTTTTGCCTGAAATGTTCTTATTTCTTTGGTCTAAGTTTAGAATGCAGGGTTGCAGGAAGTACCCTGCCTGACTGAATCATCCAAACTACATTAGTCAACTCATTGATTAATCTCATTAGTGTGTACAATAACCAATGTTCCCTCAAAACTTTCATCTGTATGAAAAAACACTCCAACCGTCTGAGCACAACTTGAGCCACTGCTGAGCAACATGACGAGTCCACTGTGTAGGCTATAAAGGTTTAATGTGTCAGATCGCACCGTATCGAATCAAATTCCATGAAATTCCACGAAATTGCATCTAATTGCACTGAATCGAATCGTTCTGTATATAAAATGTATCGTCTCTGATGCATATCGAATCGTCTTGTAAGGGAGAGATGCACAGCCCGAATAAAAGGCAAATGCAACAGATATGTATATGTAGACTGTGTGCCAAGTTGCATAATAATTTAGGCATGTATTATGAGGTGAACATTTGGTAGGCCTGTAAACATTTAGGTTTACAAGGTTAGCCCTATATAGAGGTGGACTAGTAAGAGACGTGATTCTCTCCTTCATTGTTGGACATTGCAGGGTTCAGGAGATGGTCAACAAAAATATAAAGTCAATGTCGAGCTTCATAGAGGAAACATTGCAGTTATTAATTCGTACCTTGAGTACCGTAAGTGTGTTATCTCCACTGTCCACAGTGGAACCATGTTTTAAAGTTGTTTATAAAGTAAGAAACTGAGTGTGATCATTTTATCCGTGGTCCCTTTCAGTCACAATGCAAAAGTGCATGTGTGTGTTTTGGTATAGCCATGCTTTTGCGTGTTGGAAAAAAATAATGTTTCTCAATTCTTCTCATCTCGATCTGATAGCGGATATCAGACTTGTGTGTGTGTGTGTACTTCCACAAAAGAATCGACAACTAACTATTCATTACGCAAATCTATCTGGTGTTAATGTGTGATACATAAAATGGTGCATTTATATAGTGCCTTTATCCAGGGTGCTTTACAGAGATTGTGCATTACATTCACCCATTCACACACTGATGCTGGAGGTAACCATGCAAAGCACCAACCTGCACATCGGGAGCAATTAGGGGTTCAGAGTCTTGCTCAAGGACACTTTGACACTAACTCTGGGGGAGCCCGGGTTCGAACTGGGAACCTTGCGGTTCCCATCCGGTCACTCTACCCCTGAGCCACTGCCACCCCTATACATGTATAGATTTGTTCTGCACGGCACATACACGTAACGGAGCCACACAGGCACACATTAGTGTAGTGAGTGCAACTCTGTGTGGGGGTCCCTGGAACATCCAGACCCCCAGGAATGCGGCCAGGGGGGGCGGGCCATTTCCGGCGAGCCGCCCCATGTCCGAAACGGTCGAGAAATGACAGTTACCATCTGGGGGTCCCCAGGCGGTCCCTGGAACATCCAGACCACCAGGAACATGCCCAGGGGGCTGGCCCAGTTCCGGAATGTGCCCAGGGGGCCGGGCGTTTCCGGCAAGCCGCCCCGCGTCCAAAACGGTTGAGAAATGGTGAAAACCAACGAACCAAGCTATTTTCGTGCTCTGACAGACACAGGGACCCAGGGACACACAGCTCTGTAATGGAGTGGTTGCACCACTCAAAAAAATCCAAGTCATCTCACACTATCTCTCACTGTTTGTGTTAAGTTGATGGCTTGAATTGTACTCGTTCATTGAAGCTTTATTATAAAGCTTAGTGAAGTGTTATTATTTCTTTGTTCTCCATTCCCCCATGATCCCTTACGAGCAACACAACCATGAGGAAGTTCAAATAAACAACTTATCACTTGGAATTGTTGAGGCGAGCGCCTCAGACCTGGCTGGAATTGCCTAATTGTTTCATGCGGATCTCTACTTTATTCATTGGAATTGTGACAGGCGCAGCTTTCAAGGAATGTAGCCAACCGGGCCAACTAGCTGTCAATCCAGTGTAGTGATAAATGTGAGTGTGGAGCAGGTGCTTCCTACTGAATTACATTGGCGTGGACTTAATTATGCTTCAGTTAATTAGTTCCATTGTATACATTTAGAGGCTCAAACAGCATAGCTGGGATAGGTTGTAACCACAATGGGCAAGATCAAGCCTGTTGAGTGTCTAAATTGAGTACTGGAATTTGGCAGAAGCAGCCCAAGCAAGTTACATTTGAGGCTTTACAGAGCTAGGTTTAACCATGGGAGAAATTACTTGCTTCAGAATAAAATATGTGCTATCAGTAACTGGTGTCGGATGCAAGGCCTCACACATGCGCGACGGCGTGTACACGCATTTAAAGATCATCCCCATATGGGCTGTGATCTGGCCTAGTCCTGAACGTTACCGGAGGACGTCATCATGATGTCATTTGGCTTGTTGGGACAAGTCTCAGGCCTCATTTACACGTACCAAACACCAATCAAGCTTAATGTTTGGTCGTTTTGGGTTTTTCTTTTGACCGTGACAAATTATGCAAACAAACACAATATTTTGGACCAAACAAATAATTACAAAGAAGAAACGCAACAAAAAGTGTTGTAACCTGCCGTTCTTTTCTACTTTCTAATTCTTTGTTTGGCCAAAACATTGTGTTTATTGTCATGATTTGTCACGACAAGAGTTGGCTTTGTCCGCGGCGTAAACGTCTTCAAAAAAATACTTTCTGAAAAGTCTGAGGAAAATTAACGGGGATTTATTTTCCTGTCTCTTGAGGGGGCGGGACTGCGACGCTCTATAGTGTTATTTTCTAGTGCTCACTGACTTTGCTGATGACATCGTGCTTATCAGTCAATCATTGGAATACGCTCGGGCTCTCCTTCAGTCTCTTGAGCAGGCCTCCAACTGTGTTGGTCTTTATCTCAACGAGACAAACAGAATACGTAAATATATGCAAATCCAACAATAACCACATTATAAAAACATTTAACACTCCTCTGAAACAGGTTGATATTTGGGTTCATATTTATCTTCTTCTAAGGACTTTCAAACTAGGAAGGGTATAGAGCGGTGCAGTCCCTCCCCCTTTCAGAACAACGAACGGCCCAGGAAATGAAAACGCAATGCATTTCCCCATAGGCAGTTTTTATTTAATTTATTTAAAGACCTTTTAAGCGTCGTACGAAGCCAACTCTTGTCGTGACAAATCATGACAACACACACAATATTTTGGACCAAACAAATAATTACAAAGAAGAAAAACAACAAAAAGTGTTGTAACCTGCAGTTTTTTTCTACTTTCTAATTCTTTGTTTGGCCCGAAATATTGTAGTATGTGTTATGATTTGTCACGACAAGAGTTGGCTTCGTACGACGCTTAAAAGGTCGTTACGGTAACCTTCCCCACACAGAAGCCTGTGAACATAGACATTCCGTGCATTCCGACATCTATGCACGGAATGTCTATGTTCACACGCTTCTGTGTGCGGCCTAGAGGGCATCTGAGCATGTGCTACAGCTACACCATACCTTTTACATCATGTGTCCTTTGGGAAACTGGGCCATTGTACGTCATATGTGGACGAGCAAAATGTTGCGTCATGATGATAAGAGCGCCCCTCACTTCTCATTGGTGTGATTTCTTTTACAATATGGACACGTGCATACTCTGGCATTATTTTCAGATAACCACACCTGAATACGCATACTAAATGTTACTGTATTCATTATTTTTTTTCACTTAATTTTTATTGAAGAAAAAAACAGACAAGAAAAAACAAACAAGACTATACAGAAAGAAAAAGACAAGGCTGCATTTTTCATATTACAAAAAAATAAATCCTATTGCAATATCGCTAGGCTGAGAGAAGAGATCCCACTTTTCCCACTTTTAATAGAATTTATCCTCTTGTAGTCTAAGTATGAATGTTAGTTTTTCCATAGCATACAGTTCCTCAATGACCATCCATTGATCTTTCGTTGGTGGGTCCTGTTGGCACCAGCGTTGTGTGATCGCTTTTTTACTTGTTGCTAAGAGGATCTTGATTAAATATTTATCATGTATTAGAAACTCTTCAGGGATATTTCCCAACAGTAGAAAAGAAACAGTCTGAGGTATCTTAAAACACAGAATGGTCTCCAAGGTGGAGTGGATATCCTGCCAGTATTTCTGAATTTTAGGACAAGTCCAGAATATATGAGCGTGGCCCGCCCCCTTGTGGCCACACTTGTATTAATTATTTTAATATATATTTCTATTGAAGAATACAAGATAACAGGATAGCAGTGATGGCAATAAACACATCACTTTTTCTGAAAAGAACTCTGAACTGAACCCGCAAGACAAACGCATGTAGGAGTGAACTGCAGCTGTTTTTTTGCGATCACGTGATTTCCTGGTAGAATGTTTATATGAGAGTCAAATGCTGATGAGTACCATCTAGCGTAAACACTTGAAAACACTCAACATATGTCAGTGTGGGCTTTGGGTTTGACATGCAGTGAAATACACCCTTGGTAGAGAATTACACATTATGCAATATTTCATGTTAAGCATCTCCATTAATTTACACAACGTCGTACAATGATGATGTTGCTCGCAGAAAATCTGGACACGATTGTATAACATATAAATCCCAATTTGGTAGCCAAAGGACTGAGCAATGTGTGAACATGGGGACCGTGTCAGTGAGCATCTGCCTGCCTCTGTGTCATCCCATAACAGGCATAAGGTCATAAGGCCAGAGGAATGTAGGCTAATGAATGCAGTCTGCAATTAAATCAGCCACAGTTCTGCCAACGGGGACAATATTTCATAATGATGACATTGCAGAATGACGACTATTTTGCTGTCTAGAACCAATAGTCCACTCCAGTGGTTTGACTTAACTTAACTCTTGTTGGCCTATTTACCTCTCCTTTTTTATTTGATTAAGGCTTCCCTCTACCAAACGGTAGCATGGTACACAATTCTTCGTGAGGCCCATTGAAAACCACATCAGGACATCTATAGTGATGGCAGCCTTGGTAGCCCTAGCTGGCACACATGGTCATATAGGTGCAAAACTAGAATGCAATGACGTCTATGAATCTGCCTAGACAAGTGAGGGGCGCCCACTGTGCCTGCCAAATGATGTCACTCCTTAAAGGACCACTTCACCACTTTTCAAACTATCTTCATTGGTACTCACTAATGTTCATGATAAAATACCACCATTTTTTTCCCTACTCGGTCTGTGTCTCATAGGAGGGCTGTGGGCAGTTCAGAAACCCGTACACCAGTGACAATCGTCGTTAGGCAGATCTTTTTTAAACAAGATTTCTTTTTCGAAAGATATTTAGTTCTTTATTATCGTGAGGCTTCACTATGGCTTCCATTTTCGCATTGCAACTTTTCAGGAATAGAAACTACATGCTTTCTATTCCTGAAAAGTTGCAATTAGCTAATGAACAAAATAGTAATACTATACCTTCAAATGTTTGATTCTATCAAATGCCCCCCCTGACAGCCCCATACAACTTCCACACACTATGGAATGCTTGAAGTGGTTGCCATGGTTTTGGTCCAAGCAATTCTTAAGCTTTACTTTACAAAGAACCAACTCAGTCTGCTCTATCTTTTCTCCTCTGGTGAGGTGAGTCAGACCTGGCTTAATTTAACACGCACATTTTCTCTTACTTGACATCTTTACACGGGCATCGGAACCAGTTCTGCTCCACCGGGGATTGATGATTTAGACAGCTGTAGTGGTGTTATCAGACATGCTGCAACCAATACTCCGGAAAATGTCTAGATTATGTCAGTCCATCACCTTTTTTGTGAATGTGTTTTACACGTCGCTTAACATTATTATATAAATAAATACTCTACAAATAGCATTTATTCATTTGCGTTTTGCTCAAACCTATATTGCACAATGTACTATATATAAGGCATCTGTACTCATGCTTAAGCCATGTTGCAGATTTCGTTTCTCTAATGTTGCTATTGCTGCGATTGTAGGTGGATATACTACAATGTAACATTCTGTATAGTAACGTACATGGTTTTGCATTTTTGCACATTCATTTCAATTATGCTTGCGTTACTGGTACTACTATAGTAATTCTTGACAAGGCTTTTTCTTCATTATGTTATCGTTATTATGTTGCACCTCACATGACATGTGAGGTGCAACATAATAGTTTTTTGACAAATGTGGCAGCTTTGGCAGACACACTCTCCCCTCTAAACACACGTCTATCTGTGACATTAAACGGCTAAAGTTCTCTACATCAAACCCAAAGACCACTGAACTCTAATTCAGTGGTTCTCAAACACTGTCATGTCAAGGACCCCCAAATTGTAAATGTATTTCCCCGCAGACCCCCATTTAAAATATTGTGTACCAGGAATACCCATAAGAAGATTTGGGAAGATTTGTAAAAAATAAAAAATAATGGCCCCCTCAAGGACCTCTTGTGGGTCCACGGACACCCCTTTGAGAACCAGTGATCTAATTAATCCACTTATTTGTTTCTTTTCTTTTCTCCAGCATGCGAATGAGGACGTTGAGCGAATGCTGCTAGGCAACAAGTGTGACATGGAGGACAAGAGGGTCGTACCAAAAGCCAAGGGGGAGCAGGTGAGTTGGTGGCACCATTTGGTCACTGAGGCTCTGCCAGATGTTGATAGGCTGACATGTTGCTACTGCTTTGGAGCCTCATGTTCATTGCAGAGAATAGTACCATATATATCCCAGCAGGACGCCAGGAGCTTCCACTGTCGAGTCAGGACCTGTATTTTGACAGGGCAACATAATTATTATTCTTTTACACGTAAGCCCGTTTTTGGACGTGGGCCCAATGAGAGGTTAGCTAAAGAACACAATTGAAGAGTCCATAACATATGGAATTGACAGGACGGTCTCGGTACATTTCTTAAGAACACTGCGTTTCATAATACTGTGCAGTTGTTTGAATTCCAGCCTTCAATCATTGAACCCGCAAAGGCAATAACGGGAGCATTTTTAGAATGCATGCACAAATAAATGTTTTATATTCTTGAATGAAGACCGTTCCTCTAAAAAGACATAACAGCCACAGCCTTGAGGTTACAAAATGGGTTTAAATGACGTCTGGGAACATCCAAGTGGAGAGAGAAGTACATGTAAGCCGGGCACCCCACCCCCAAGTATACGCTGTGTCGGAAGTGCTGTTATGCAACTTAATGCACGTCCCTTAACTTGCAGCTGTTCATCGTTTAGTGGTAGCCGACTGTGGTTATAGTCATTTCTCTATAATCAGATGTGAGACATTTGTCTCACATGTGATGTCTCACTAATGATAGTTATTAAGCGCATTCAACTCTTTTGTTCATGTCTTCATAGGCCAAGAGTTTTACAAAATATCAAATTTCAATTATGCCAATATTCACTGGCAAAATGTCACGTTTTGCTTTATTTGCTGAAATTCTGCTATGTAGATTTCCTGTCCTATACCTTCATACACTGAAATAACACATGTGAATAATCTACAAACTCACAATGGGTCACACACTGCTTTATGACCTTGTAGATCGGTTTCGCTCCCATTATGAAAGCTATTCCATAAATGTTTGTTGAAGATTCATAACTACATCAACTGGTGACCAGCACTGACCAGTGAGGCTGCAGATACAGAAACCTCATGTACAATTCTATCTGCTTACTCATCCTCACACACAAACACATTTCCAAAGGGGCTGACAGAGGGTGCGAGAGCAGCCACAGATACCTGATCCTCTGCTTCAATCAGGAGATCATGCAACTTTATTTTTGGCCCAACCCAAAACCCCCTCTAACGTTATCTCAATCACCCCCGCGCCTTCTCTCTCTCCCCTTGGCAGATTGCGAGGGAGCACGGCATTAGGTTTTTTGAGACGAGCGCTAAGGCCAACATCAACATTGAGAAGGCCTTCCTCACGTTAGCAGAAGACATCCTCAGAAAGGTATGCGTTTGTTTGCAGCTGTGTAAGGTGAATCATGTGAATCATGTGTGTGATTTAAATGGAAATGTGTGTGTGTAATTATCATCGGAAAGATGTGATGATCTGTGATTTTGTGTCTTATCCATTGACAGACGCCTGTAAAAGAACCCAACAGTGAAAACGTTGACATCAGCAGCGGGGGTGGAGTCACGGGCTGGAAGAGCAAGTGTTGCAGTTGAACAACTCACCTATGTCTCACGCACGCACGCACAACACACACACACACACACACACACACACACACACACACACACACACACACACACACACACACACACACACACACACACACACACAGGCACGTACATACATACACTCTTTCTTTCTCTGTCTTTGACGACTAATTCTAACTCTCTTGCCCCCTAACCTGTATCATGAGATTTCTTGCACACTGACACATTGGCCCAATTTATGCTTCGTCGTGCAACAGTGTTGCGTGTCAAAAACAGTGGATCTAGAAGCTCACAACCCATCACAGACTTGTAGATTGGCTATTTTCGGCATGTGACACTGTTGTACGACGACAATGAATCTGGCTTTAATCTCTTTCTTTCAAAGTAAATAATGAACCACTTCACTTGTCTAACAACCCCCCCAACACACACACACACACTCACTCACACACACATGTTCGTCCACTCTCAACTGCTTTCTGATCATCATTTTTATTTCCGATAAAAAGAGAAATCTTGTCATGTTTCTTGTCATTTGTTTTAAAGATTGCTAAAAACAAAAAAGAGTGTGAAAAGACAAGCTCACAATTTTTAATCTTTTCCTTTGCCTGAGCTCACCTTGGTTGGACCGCCCCAACCCTCACTTTCAGCCAGAGGAAAATGACAAAAACAAAAAAACAAAATAAAAAGATTAAAATGAAACAAAAAGACAAATGTAGGATTAACATTTTGTATACTAGTGGGGTTTCTGTTGTCTAACCGTATTTGGTCATTTACAATTTGTAACCAAGTTACGGAGGCGTGGCTAGCTCCTTTTGTATGTGGGGTTTATTTTGTCCTGTGCCTTATATGGAAGACAGGGGGCGGGCTGTGTGGAGGGCGGAGCCACATCCACCCAATGAAATTACAATTTAATCTGTTAGTTCTGGCTCCTCCCTGTGAAGCGGAACTGAAGCAGAAGCGTTTGAATTTCTCCTCCAGCCAAGAGAACGGCATTATTATATGTATTGTTTATTGTTGGTTTTGTTATTTTTTTCTCTGTATGATTTATTTTACATATTTGATTTCTCCCCTCCCTCTTTTTTTCCCCCCTGCATGCAGATTTCTTTGGGTTGGAAACGTTTCTGTAGCGTTTCTGTAACGTGTAACGTTTGCCACTGGGTAACTGTGGGCGGGAGGTTCAAAAGTTCTCTTTGGAAATTCAAACAATTTTGCAGATCCATTAAAAAAAATAAGCTTGTTTAAGTTAACTTGTTTGTCCTCAATGCTGTCCCATGTGTAGTGTTGTATTTCTATGTGTATCAGATGACGGATGAGTGCATATCTACTGATGGCTTTACCATTTCCAGCGCCTCATGGGTTTGTGAGAACTGGTAAGTTTCTGATTAAGTGGATAGGACAGTTCTGTCATGAGATGCTGAACTGGTGGGTGGGACACGTGACCTCCAATTCAGGCTTGAGTCTCTAGTTACTGTGTTGTCTTCTCAAGCATCCTTATTATTCAGACATTTCCCATTGAACCCATCATGTTAGGCTCCACAGAGTTATGGACTTTAGATCATATTTATTTGCCTTCTCTTGTCTTGTACTTGCCCCTTCCTTCAGATTTGACTGTTGAGCTCTTTAGAGGCCTGCAAGAGTCGGTGAAAGGATTCCTGTAAATGGCAAGGTGGGCAAACTATCATCTAACTATCAACTTCAGTGGCGGATCACTAGGTGAACAGCCGTGAAGATAAATATGATTAACTTTCCAAATGAAAAAAGAAAATATTAGTGACCTCTAGTTTCCAAACAAAGTAACCGTTTCAGATAGGTATATCAATGATCAATGTATATGTGTGAAATGGAGGTGAGGCACTGATTCACAAATTAAAACGGTCTACTTAAATAGAATAATAATAGACCCCCACCCCCCAGAGGCATATGCCTGTTTAATATAGGAATTCACATTTCAGGCATTTCCCAAGAACTGCTCTCATAGCAAGTCTTGTGCTAGAGACTCTTGAGTGGTGTAGTATGGCATAGGGATAAACCTTGCCCATTGTAAATATAGACACTTCAGAATTAGAAAAACAAGTCCAGTATGCATGTGATGTCAGATACCAATATAGCCATTAGGTGGTGCTGTTTCTCCACATAAATTGACTACTGGTTGTTTGATTGGCATAAGTTACTTAAAGAAAGATTGTACAAAAATGTAGTGTGTGTGTGTATACTGCCTCCTGCATTGAGTTTGACTGATGTACATTGTGCACAATAGACTGATTGCATTAGTACTTGATTATGATAATACACTATTTATAGAGCACTTAAGAAATTTACAAAGTGCTTGATATAAAAGGAAGAAAAATCGAATCGGCACAAAAGTGCCGTATGAAAATAATCTCGTCAATAGAAAGTCGACATCTAAATGGTGGAAAGGCCCTTCGATAAAAGCCAGTAATAAAAAGAGGAAAGAATTAAATGGAAATCAAATGACTCCCTGTTCTTACACCCTCAAGCAAGTCAGGAAGAAGTCCCAAGATTAACCCAAATAAAAGGGCTTCTTCCAATGCTGCAGATATAAATTGATGTTTGAACCGATGAATATTCCCTTATTTGTGAGTTGGTAAGCTACAGTAGCATGGTGAATATCTCCAGCCTTCTGTGAGCAGGATCAGTCATAGTCCCCATCTAAATGTCCGGAATAAATCCTCAGAGAGGACAGTTGTTTAGAGCTTTCTGGTGACTATAGTCACAGCAATGCAACCTCCTTCCTTGGCTTGCTAATCATTTTTTCTTCCACATTTTTAAAATGTTTTTACAGACCTAACCTAACAGTATATCAAATGTAAATACAACAGGTAAAATGTCTGACATTGCACATTTGTAGCCTCTTCAGGTAACCGGTTTCACATATAGTATGATTAAGAACTACTGTTATTCTTTTTTCTTTTCTTTTTTCTAAATGAATGATGGAGAACCAAACTTTCTGTCTAGTAGCCAGAGGCGTTAGGATTGAAAATGGGAGCCATCCATCGTCCACTTGAAGATCGAAGACTCATGAAGGAACATGTAGCTCCAGCCAAGGGAATTCTTTTTTTAGCTGGTTTCAAAAAGCGGATTTCTGGTAAGTTGTAAGATAAGATGTGATTTTTAACTCTTTGATTACAGATCAGAGAACAAACTCCTTCATTTTATTTTAAGACATTAAAACATCTTTAGAAATGTAAGTTTTTTTCCTCAGGTTTGCAAGTAATGCTGAAGAGATCTGTAGATTATGTACACATACATACACAATCATCCATAAGTGAAACCTACTGAATACCACATAGTGCTTTAGCTTTCTTTTTTATACCTAATAATGTGATGTGTAGTTGAATGCCATGGACTTTAGACCCCCTACATTCAACTCAACTGGATCAGAAGGACCAACTTGACTGATTTCAGACAGTTGTCCTGTGAATTTTTTTTTTTTTACTTCATCTCATTAATATACAGAAAATAAATGTTCAGGTTTTGATTCCAATTTTATCCAATCTGGAGAGGACTCCAAAAAGTATTTATCCGCTCTTTCATAGTGTTTCAATTTTAGTTTGTTCATTTTTTGTTTTGTTTCATCACATCCTCTTTGAATTTTCTCTCTTGATTGGATCATACAACTGGTATGTTTTACTAGGGCTGTAGAGGCGGGGAAATCCCTGTTACTGAACTGAACACTATATGATTGCTATGGGAATATAGAGCTATTTAACAAAAGATACCCCCATCCCCTTAAAAATGTAACTATAGAAATTAGTGATAATAGTATAGCTTAGGTATATGCTGCCCTGCTAAGATTAAGGAGGAAGTTATACTCTGTCCTAATATACAGTAAATGTCAATTATGTCACTGTAGTAGAGAGTGTCAGTCAAAGTCAAGGGAGATACTAGGTATGCACAGTGAAATATGACATTTATCACTGCATAGTTATTTTAGAGTGATATATTTAGGAAGGATTCAATTTCAAATTTTAAGTCATGTCAACATTAAATGGAATGTTGTGTTAATACCTTCCTGTGAGCTTATAATGTAGTAAACTACCGGTATGTGTTAATGTGTGTTATGGCCCATTGGTGTTTAGTATTGACTACTCATGGTGAGTAGTGTGCTTCATGGGCAGGCCTGTCCTCATGTCCACATTGGTACATTTTAAAATATTAGTTATTCCTGGACCTGCAGTCCTTATTTGTTCTTAATCACTGAAGAAGAACACAGTGGACATTGAATTATAGGCCAAAGCACTTTCATGTACTCAACTCAGCCCCACTACAATTAAAATAGTAAGCTGAAAGTCTTCTCGCCTCCTGGAGAGTTTAACTGATTACGGGTCATGGAGCATGACTCTGTTAGGAGGGACGGCGCTGATTATGCTTTATTTAGACTAGATTTATATAGACGGTCACTTAGCCCTCAAGTCTGCTGGTCTGACTGCTTAGACTAGATTTATATGGACGGTCACTTGGCCCTCAAGTCTGCTGGTCTGACTGCTTAGACTAGATTTATATGGACGGTCACTTGGCCCTCAAGTCTGCTGGTCTGACTGCTTAGACTGGATTTATATAGACGGTCACTTGGCCCTCAAGTCTGCTGGTCTGACTGCTGCCATTTGAGTGCTGCTTCCGACCTTTCAGGTTTTTAATGGACGATATGGGCAGTCAAAAAGCTGGCAATAGCAACTTCCACCTGGACCTGTCTGCTGTCTTTGTTCCTTGCCAAGCAGTGCTCCTCACCTCTTTTCAACAGGGCTGGGTCTATTCCTCTCTAATTGACTCTTATCACATCATTTTGATGATAAGAGCCTCGTCACATGGATGATCAAAAGGCTGTTATAAAATATATTAACCTCTATTAGTGTACATTGTATTATAGCTTAGAGAAGAATGACTAATGAGGTTTCTTGCTAATTATTTCCACGAGAGTGATGTCCTCTCTCAGTGGGTGGTAAGTCTGCCACTCCTCTGCTGGCTTTGTAAGAAAACAATTTAAATTTATATCTTTAGCAAAATTGTACTTTTTCCTGTCATCGGGAGGAACACTTTGTCTAAATGTGTGAACTCAGTTTGAGAGCAGTCATGATCTGTATAACGTTAAACAGGAGTCACTTTGTTATTAGTGTGGTTGAGACTCTAGTAACTGTAACACTTTATTGTTATTAGTGTGGTTGCCTATGGGCAACCATACTATTGCTTTTCTACCCTTTTATTGTGGGCTCGCCACAGCGAGCACACTATTGTTACTGCCAGTTTATATTTATTTATTCCGCCACTTTTTTCGTCCTCTAACTACTTCCACATACTTTATGCTAGAAATGTAGTTCAAACTTCAAACTGTTCAGCTCTTTGCAGTGATGTGTGCTTGTATTTAAATTTTTACAGTTTTATACTTTTTATACTTTTTAACTTTTCAAACGTGTGTGACAAATCGAACAAATCTCATAAATTCAAATCGAACAAATCTCAAATCGAACAAAATCTCAAATCGAACAAATCTCAAATCGAACAAATTCAAATCGAACAAATCTCAAATTGTTCCCTGGGCCCAGGGGTTCCTCCATCTCACTTTGAGAACCACTGGTCTAGAGCAAGGTCTGGTTTTGCAAACATTCATTTCCAGGCCATGAACCCCAAATAATCAGAACTGGGGGCCGCCCGCAGTCCCACACCCTGACAAGCACTTGTAATTGTAGGAGTTGATGGCATATAGCCTACCACATTACATTAGTTTGACTCAAGGCATTGTGAGCTTGTAGATCGGCTATTTTTAATGTTTTTGCTCTCATTATTAATGTATTTATTTAGTATTATTTATGTATTTATTTAAAAGGTCTTAAATATTCCTTAAATTGTCAATGATAGCCTACCCTACCCTATACATACTGTATACAGTATGAGGGTAGGGTATAGGTAGCAAACCAACATATATGTTGGTTTGCTTACTGTTGACTGAGAGAATTAACAATGTTGCACAAGCTAATCATCTGAGTCCCAAAATAATTTGATGACATGGGGGTCCCAACCCCACCGTTTGGGAACCATTGATAGAAGGCTAGGGGCAGGGTGCGCTCATGGTCCTGCAGTGAGAGCCAGACCATTCCCCAACTAGGACGTTTCCAACGGTCTGTTCGCTGCTCTGACTGGAGGAGGGCCAGCCTCCAGAGAGAGAGGAGGAGAGGAGGTGTCGGCGGATCCACGGGGACAGAGAGAGAGAGAGACTAGCGAGAGAGAGGGTTTGCGCTCCCTCCGCCCCCGCGAGAGCCTGCGTGCACTGCATGCACACCCTATCTATTCAAACATGGCGAGACTCTGTGCCCTTCTAACACCATCGGCCCCACGGACTCCGCCACCGGCTCTGGAAGTCTCTGGTACTGCGAGCCCGTGAAACCACTATGACCCGAGAGGATGGACAAGTTGTCGGCGAGCCTGTCGGAGATAGCGTGGAGTCCGTTGGCTCTGCCGCTAGACGCGGTGGTCAGCAAGTTCCGTCTGCCCACATTGGTCCGTCTCGCCCACGGTAAGAAGAAGAGCGGAACTTTCTGAGTGGTTTTCTTTCTGTATTTTCCCACGGCGATACGACCCGAACGTCACAACTTTAGGGCTGTTGCATCCTAAACAATCGCCTGTTTTAGATCCGTTGTATCGCCGTACTTGTTTACGCAGACCCGTTACTCGTTATAGGCTACTGTCAAAAACTACTAACTATAGAATAGAGTTGCACAGAAAATATCCTTCAAAACGTTATATCAACTCACCCTTTACATTTAATAATGCTGCCCTAAGTTATGTAGTATAGGCTATATGATCTCCGAAAATGCATTTGTTCTTTATTCTTGGGTGTCATGGACAAATTGTTATAGGCTGCCCAGAAAGCCACAAAGTGCCTGTTGTGTTGCTGAAGTGCTGCTCAATTCTTTTCATATGTAAATGATGTAATCTGTCGGTGAATGTTCTGAATACTAACGAGCGGCGAAGAGGAAACATTCAAGTTTCCTACATTCCCACTGAACACGAGCGCGCACCCTGTCACGGTTCCCAACAATACGCACCACGATTTGGCGTGCGTGCGTGTGCAATAGAAGAGAGAGTGGGTGTTCATTAACCGGACTTCGTTTATCCTACAGATGACTAGTTGTTTGCACAAGCAGTCAGCCCCATGGCGGTTATTTATTTACAATGTGATGCCATCATCAATTTCTGGATATTATGCCCTATATTGCATATTCATCTGACTATTTATGACTATTTCCTGTCAGCAACAGCAATGCATGGTAGGTAAGTATCACCAACCAAAAGCAAGTAGTGACAGTAGTCTAGTAAATAAATGACTGGCAATTTTTTCTGGTATAAAAGTTCCCTGTCCAGTAGATTATTGAATATCTTATGAAAATTATAACCCATTATGGATTGCTATTGTGGAAGTGATAGTTTCCTTTTGGAAATCACCTCATCAAAAGCATCATTGAACCAACGCATCAATTTTCTGTCCAGCACCTCTTTGCCCTGTTTTAGTTGTAATGGTTGGAGATTAATAATAATAATAACAACAATAATAGAACAATACAAATTAAAAGTAGGCAATACCCTGCAAATATGGCTTTATGTATTATGTTCAAAGCTCATTGATTTAAAGATGAGAGCTCCAGTGGATTTAAGGACAGGGAAACCTGAATAATTGTGTGCGTGGATAGTAGCCTATTCAAATGAGTCTGATTAATCACCCCCCTCCAGTTACTAAATGAGGTTTTTGCCGCTAAAGGGTTTAGTGCAAATTGCAACAGGTAACACACTCAGGGTATCCAAACAACAGTGGAAAAAGGCAAAGACCATTTTTTGATTAAGCACTCCACTGTCACTGTCACAAGGCAGAAATAAATATTTCTGTTTCAGCAATCCTGTTTCTGTCAAGCTTGACTGTGTCCCCAGCCCAGATGTCCACTACCATTTTTCACTTATTCAGAAGTGTGTGTGTGTGTGTGTGTGTGTGTGTGTGTGTGTGTGTGTGTTATGTGATTGAATTGTGCCATTGTGCTCTCAGCAGAAATCAATGCTACTGTGCTACATGATGGCTTTAGTGGAAGCTGGAAAGGGCCCTCGTGTGTGTGTGTGTGTGTGTGTGTGTGTGTGTGTGCACACGCACCACGCATTGTCGTCTAATAGGAGGTTGCCAGATAGCGGGGTCCTCATGAGCAGGTTAGGGGTGGAGAGACATCACTGATAGGGGTAATTACCTAGTCCCAACAGACTGAATTGTGTGTGTGTGTGTGTGTGTGTGAGCGAGCGTGTTGGTGGGTGGGTGGGTGCGTGTGTGTGTGGCGCGTTGATATTGCAGTGTCTGTGTTCCCTGTGTTCTGTGTTTGTGTCTGTGTGCTTGTATGTTGACAGTAGGGGGTGGGGTTAGAACAGCAGTTGGGTTTGTTGTGTGAGTGTGCTCTTTACAGGGTTTGGGGAATGTACATCTGTTATCTATGTGTTTTGTATAACCCTGGGTATTGTATTTGTGTTTTCCATATATTTAATTATCACCGTGTAGGATTAGAAAATGTCATTTGTCACTTGTCTGTTGCTCGCGTGTAACGGTTACACGCAAGCAAGGGTTACCATACAGGGTTACCGTGAGTGTAACCCATTTCTCTCTGCATTTGTACGAGTACTGTGTGTAGGTCCACTGTATGTGTACTGTATGTATGTCTATGTGTACTGCATGAGTATCTGCACAGTACTGTATAATATGTCTTTGTGTACTATGTGTATGTGTACAGTAGGAGTTTTTGTACAATATGTGTATGCATAATATGTGTATGTGTACTGTATACAGTATGTGTATGTATACTGTATGTGTATCAGGTATGCCTCATATGAATAACCCAATTAAGTGAATATCCCGTTTATGATCATAAGAGAGAACTTAAATAATACCGGAGTGACATCAGTATAGTCAGTCAGAGGCCAGGGTATGTATACTGTAACAGATACTACATAGACCTTTGTGCAGGTGACATCATTTAGTAGCGTATCATCCGTATAAGACGTGTCAGTGTAAAGTTAAACACAACGCAGGTGGCAGTATAGCGGCAGCAGGGTGATCCTGTGTGCTGGCCTGTGTTGTCAGGATACCTGATTATGAATCCCACCAACGTTCTAGGGTAGACCTGCCTTACCATGTGTCTGAACTGTGGCTTCAGTACATCTGATGGTAGCCAGGTGGAAACTGTCTAAAATCTTTTGAAACATCAGATTGTGGACTGGAAGGTCTTTTTATGTGTTTGTGTTCCAGTGTGGAGGGTCTTTTAATTGTTTGTGTGTGTTCCAGGTGAGTGTGTGGAGGGTCTCACAGAGGAAGATGTGGTTCTGTTGCATTCCTGTCGACAGTGGACCACGGTGACGGCCCACAGCTTGGAGGAGGGACACTATGTCATAGGACCCAAGATAGACATCCCACTGCAGTACCAGGGTGAATACACACATGCACATGCAGACACACACGTCACACATCACATACATACTGTTAGGCACTCGGGGCTCTAAAGAGCGCTCTGTCCAACATTTTGGTTCCAAAGAAGATTTCTTGAAATTACTGTATTGAAATGACTGTATTGTCATGGGTTTTGCTGTGCATTTTGGTGACCCCACAGCCTTTCCAGTTCCACTAGAGCCAGCCAACATTTCCAGTTGCGAGTAACTCTTTTAAACCACAGGGCACGCGACAACGCTTTTCCCCGCCGCCACTCCCATGTTAATGAATGACAAAAGATTTACGTTTTCCCACGTGCATTCTCATTGAAATGCATTAACCATAACCAGACATCCCAGGTTTGGCCATGCTTTTTTGGGTGGGTTTCCAGTGTAAAGCAGCACGGCTGCTAGCGGGGCTTTTTAGATGTTTTTGTCTTGTTTTTTTCCTAAAATAGCATGAAGTGAAATAGCAACACATTCAAAAACATGCTGATTAGGTCAATCTTGTACTGTGGAATCTCGTTTGGAATTTGTCCACACGAGCAGACTGATTCGTGGCATAGTGGGTGATGTCTGTCACATCACACACACACACACACACACACACACACACACACACACACACACACACACACACACACACACACACACACTCACTCACTCACACACACACACACACACTCACACTCACACTCACACTCACACACACAGCTCCGGCCACTGTTTTTTCCCAGGCATCCACCCACTGGCAGCCATAGTGCGTGACCTTACCTGACTCTCATCCAATCCAAGCCACTGAGCTTGTCCTCTAAGGGCCTCCTCGTCATCAATGGACCCAGCCAGCGTTACCTCACCAGGGCTTCGTCCCCATCACATTCCCATTGTTCCAAGTGTCCATCCAGTAGCGTCGCTCCCTGTGTAACAGGATCCTAATGCCTCCGCTCCGCTGCTTCCTCTTTTGATGGGAGGGCTGATGTCACCCCGACTGCTGTGATTACTGAGTCAGTAATCAGAATAATGAAAGATGTCTCAGGGACCGGATGGTCAGGGGGATTTTCTTTTCTTTTTTTCATATATAGGCCTATATTTTTAAGGAGGGATAGACAGTAGGCTGACAGGAAATGGGAAGAGAGATGAGGGGGGGGTGACATGCAGTAGAGGCCGTCGGGATTCGGGAGTCGAACCCGCGGCACACTGCCAGGCTGGATTACCAGCCAGGGTGGGGGGGTGGGGGGTTCTGACAAGTTGAGATCAGGGTCATTGTAGAACTTGCATTATTGACATTTTTAACAGAAATTCTAATCTAGGGCCATTTCACATGACCTAACCTGTATTAGTTGACCGATCTTGTGGATGCTCTCTTAATGTAACAGACATACAATGGGCCGACCTGGAATTTGTCCTCTGCATTGAACCCATCCTAACTATTAAGTGCAATGAGCAGCGCCCAAGGAGCATTTAGGGGGCAATGTACTTTAACGTGATACAAACAGGAGTCAGGATCGATTCCCAGTCAACCACCTGTAGGAGATAGTTAAAGGAAAGTCCTGATCCCTATTGCTCTTGTGAATCATGGCGGTAACAGTAGATCCGTCCACATCAGCTTCTTCCTCGCTGCTGTGTGCTGTAGTCGCACGTGATGGTAGTCTGTCATCATTCGTACCGCTAAGCGGTACACATCCTATATATAAACAGGAAAAATGAATCAATTTGGATTGCTTTGATCTCTCTTTACATGATGACGAATGAGCTAGTGTGTTTGCGGAATCATCGTAGATGAGCTAACGTCTGCTTGATGATGTCATACAGGAAGTACAAATAGGCTTAGGAGGAGAGCAATATAGGTTCCCCCTGGGATAGACAACAGGATGTTCCCCCCCTCTCTGTCTCTCTCCCCATCCCTCCTGAATGAGTAGCGGATGACTGAAGGTTAGATGAAAAACAGAACAGCTGAATGATCCACTGAGGTAAGTAAGTAAGTACACCCTGGAACACCCAAGTGAAAGGGAACCAACATCCAGAGACAATAAAATCCTTAGTATTATTTTAACCAATTAAACCCTATAGGCTACTTCATTGGCTGGAGTCCCCTAAGGCTTTTTCCTTGCCCCACGCCTTTTTTCTCTTTTTGATCGTTGTTCGCCTATAATTCCGCGTCCAGAAGAATAGGGATGTGGTTCACATGGTTAACTCTAAATAAGGGCCATTCGCACAGAGCACTAGAACTATAAAAACATAGTTTTAAAAGTCAAGTGTATGGAGTTCACACCTACTATATGTATTGTTATAGTTACTGTACTCTACTGTGCTCTGTACTGTACTGTATTGTAGTGTACTGTGCGGGGGTCCCCGGAACATCCAGACCCCCATATAGTTATAGTGCTCCTGGAGCCAACCAATATGAGCCTAAATATTGTTCTCATATTTGAAGGTGCATTGTTGTTTGCCGGAAGACGTCTTGCTAAACGATGTTGAATGTTGGCCTTTGCTGTCCGTTCGGCAGACATTTGTACGTTCGGCAGACATTGCCTAAGCGTGACAGGAGGTCTGCTATAATTTAGCATTTGGTTTGTTTTTATTGGCTGGTGAAGCGTTCCGTTCAGTCACCTTGTGCCTTGGCTGCTGTAGGTGGGGGTAGGGGGGGGGGCAGGACCTGTTGAAATGTAGCACCACTCTTGTTGTTTGAGGTGGAAGTGGCTCCTTATCCTCAGTGCAGTGAGGAGAGGAGAGGAGAGGAGAGGAGAGGAGAGGAGAGGAGAGGAGAGGAGAGGAGAGGAGAGGAGAGGAGAGGAGAGGAGAGGAGGAATGTGGACATGTTGGCCTGGCGCTTATTATTCTGCTTGGCCTGCCAGACTGGGAAAAAAAAACCTTTCTGATCTCTTTCTCACACGCACGCACGCACAAATGCACGCCACAGGTCTCACTCGCTGCATCCCCCCCCCCCACACACACACACACACACACACACACAACATAACACAGACGCAAACACAGAGACACTTGGAATGAGTGCTACTGCTTCCTTTCCTTATCCGGAATACTTGGATCAGAGAGAAAGAGAGAGAGAGAGGGGCAGAGAGAGCAGAAGTGTGTAAGATTTACGGATGGGGGGGGGGGGTTGTGTGTGTGTGTGTGAGAGTGTCGCCATGGTGATGTGTCTCTGCTCTGCGTAAGAATGGGGGTCCTTTATTGGTTGCCATGTCAACCACCATCAGCTGTCAATTGACTGACAGAGAGCCAGGTCGTAGGTCACTGAGGTGAAACTTGTGCCCCCCACCCGTGTGTGTGTGTGTGTGTGTGTGTGTGTGTGTGTGTTTAAGTTAGGAGGGTTGATAATACAAACAGGAAGAAAGGAAAAAATCAAGAAACAAACACAAAGAGAGAGAGAGAGAGAGAGAGAGAGAGAGAGAGAGAGAAAGAGAGAGAGAGAGAGAGAGAGAGAGAAAGAGAGAGAGAGAGAGAGAGAGAGAGAGAGAGAGAGAGAGAGAGAGAGAGAGAGAACAAATTAAACAAAGACAGAAAGAAAGCAAGGAAACAACTTAACCCTCTCCTCTCCTCTCCACAGGGAGGTTCAAGCTCCTTGACGAGGACAGGGACATCAGAGATCCGGTCCAGTTCTTCTCCAGTGTGGAGGAAGTTGCAGGGGCGTTCCCCGACCGGGTCTTTGTCATGGAAACCATCACCTTCAGTGTCAAGGTTTGCTCTCACACTGTTTCCCTGATATAATAATACTCAGCTGCAGTCTCAACATGTTGTGGGTGTGTAGAACATCGAAAATAGCCCATCTCCATGTGAGCTTGTGGATCAGCTATTTTCGGTGTGTGACACCAGCGCTCAAGTGCATGTACTAGGCTTTACCTTTCTATGCAAAGACACATTTTCATTTCAGACCATCAACACTGCATTTGTCAACTAATCTATTTCAGTCAAATAACTCACGAATAGAATTAACCAATATCTTGGCGTTCAGGGCAGGCTCTGCTACATTTTCTCCCTGCTCAATTAGATAAATAACCATCACTATCATGAACCATTACGAGCAGGGAAATAGATATACAATAACAACCGCCCATGGGGATACAGAACTAATAGCAGAGCCCCACTGGTGGTGCTGGGGTGGCAGTGGGAGAAAACAGAACATAACAACAAACCAGGGATGCGCAGAAGGAACACAGAAAGAACACCGACTTTGGTGAGTTTAAGTAACCCGCCCAATTGGTCAGCTGATCACCACGTCAGCGTATGATGTATGAGACTCGCACTGTATAGAGCGTCGCAGTCCCGTCCCCTTTCATGACGACGCCAGGCCCAGGATTTCCTTGGCGGAATCCCAATGCATTTTTCCCATAGACATTTCAAGTGTTGTACCCTGCCCTTTATTTATTTTTTCTTATTATTTGTTCGGTCCAAAAAAATTGTTTGTTGTCATGATTTGTCACGATCCGAGTTGGCTTACAGATCTTTAAATAAATACTTTTTGATGTCTATGGGAAAAAATTCCTGGGCCTGTCGTCGTCATGAAAGGGGGCGTGACTGCGACGCTCTATACACCCACATAGTAATGCACAAGAGTGTTAATGCTGACTGAACTAACTTGCAGGCTACGTATCACTAGTTGATTTCATCAACAAATCTGTAAATTGTGTTTGCCAACTACACTCCTGCAGAGACCAGTCTTTTTCACGTTAGTGGGGTTGCGAATTGACTATACTTATGTTCTGGCCACTGGTAGAATTAAAGGACTGTATCTTGAGTCTACTAGTTGAGATGTGCTCTGTGTGTGTGTGTGTGTGTGTGTGTGTGTGTGTGTGTGTGTGTGTGTGTGTGTGTGTGTGTCTGTGTCTGTGTCTGTGTGTGTACTGTATATGCGTGTGCGTGCATGTGCATGTGCGCATGTTGCAGGTGGTGTCGGGAGAGTTCAGCGAGGACAGTGAACCCTACAGCTTCACTCTGCAGGAAGGAGACGAGCTGTCACTCATGGGGAAGGCGGAGCTTCTGTGTGCCACGCCTTCCAGGGAGAGGACTGGACTGAGCGCGCTCCTGAGACGCCTGGGAAAGACCCCCAGAAGTAAGGCCTATGGCTACATTCCATACATGCATGTAGACCAAGTAGACTAGAGGAATTCTAAAGAATTACTATTAGTAATAGTAATAGTAATTGTAAAGTGTAATGTAGCGTCAATATATGTGTTTTATGTTATATTGAGTGAGTTGCTTCCAGTGAGTACTTTGTTTCTTATTTCGATATCTTGTATCCTGTATGGATTCAGCATACAGGTTCAACTGATTGGGTGAAATCCTGAAGTCCCGAAAATGTATTTTCTTTTTCCTAAAGCACCCTGTCAAACCCACTGAATTGAAATAATTGGAACATAGAGCTATTCAAGGGGCTGTGTCCACAGAAAGTGCTTTTCTGCCATACAACATTTTTATGTTTGGGAACAAAACAAAACATAAACCATAAACAAAAAACATATATACCGTATATAATATTCCCCCAGGGGTGTATTTGTATAGATACAAATACACCCCTGGGGGAATATTTCCCCCTGAAATTAGCTGAACAACTTACAAGCTCACAATATGTCATGTTGTGATGCATTGTGAGCTTCTACATCTGCTATTTTTGGTATAGTTATCTCTGAGCATCTTACCTTTATGTACAACGGTGGTTCTCAAAGTGGGGTCTGTGAGGGTGTCCCAGAGGGGTCTGTGAGGGTGTCCCAGAGGGACCCTTATTGATTGTTAGGACTCTAACAATCAACTCTGTAACTCTGAGAGTGTACAAATGGAACCAAATGAACCCTTACTTGATGGTTACTTTGTACATGAGTATGTTTGTGTATGAGTGCCTCCATTAACCGTCCTGTGTGTCAGCAGGTAAAACTCCCTGCCTGGTCTGCATGAACCACCGCACCAATCAGAGCATAAGCCTGCCGTTTGCCTGTCGCGGCCGCTTCTGCACGCGCTCCCCACTGGAGCAGGGCATGCTGGGAGCGGAGCACACGGTGCGCAGCATCATCGAGCGTGTGCGGCTGCCCGTCAATGTGTCTGTGCCCTCGCGGCCGCCGCGCAACCCGTACGACCGTCACGCCGTGCGCGAGGGCCACCGCTACAAGCTGCTCAACATCGTCAGCAAGACGGTGGTCCTCTGCATGGTGCTGCGCGGGCGCCACGAGGTGTCGCCCTCCCACTTCCTGCTGCTGCGCTGCATGCCGCGCTTCAACACGGCCGAGGCCTCGGTCTACGTCGCCGCCCTGGAGAGCCTGCTGCTGAGGCACGCCTTCGACCCGGACGCCTATTCCCGCGCCGTGCGCGAGACGCGGCCCGAGCTGGAGTGCGTGACGGAGGAGTGCGTGAGCCCGAGGCGGGGTGGCGGTGGCGGGTCAGGCCCCTCGTCCCGCCTCTGCGTGGTGTCGGCGCGGGATTCGCTGGTCCCGCAGGCGCTGCAACGCCTCTCGCTCTGGGGCGGGGTGACGGACGGCCTGTCGCCGCGCTGCAGGGACTCGCTGGGAGAAGGGCTGGGGGAGGGGCCGGGGGAAGAGGAGCGGGAGTACGTGACGCCAGACTGGCCGACGGAGGCCGACGTGAGGACCGCAGAGGAGATCCCCTACGAGGAGCTCTGGACCAATCAGAATCACACGGAGGGCTTGGGGAAGGAGCCCAACCTCATCTCTTTCCATTCTACATCGTCCCTGGATGGATCGCTGGGCACCGTGGTGACAAGGATGTCCACTCCACCCCCCGTACCTCCCAAATCAGATGCTGTGAGTTTCCCCACCTCTCTCTCTCTCTCTCTCTCTCTCTTTCTCTCAGACCTGCCATTCTCTTCCTGCTCCTGGTTGTCTGACCAGGCAGCATCCGGTTGTTAAAAGTCAGGATGGCTGGCTTGAATTATTCATTCATTACAGCTTTTAAACCTCGCTGACCACACGAACATACACATGCATATACAGTATACACACACACACACACACACACACACACACACACACACACACACACACACACACACACACACACACACACACACACACACAGAGTTTCCTGGAACTGCTGCCACACACAGAAAGCTCTGCACACATTGCAACGCACGAGCATCTCACGGCCAGGCATGCAGAGATATACCGTATACAGTATGCTGTGACCACAAGGTTCCAGTGTGTGGTATACATTTCTATGGTGACGGTCTGATGATATGCCAGCCCAGTGTAATACTGTACATAGTTGCTGCTTGTGATGTTGGCTCCAATTTAGTGTATTAAATCTAGGTTCACAACACAGATGTAAAAGAAATTAGTTTGATCTGTTATTGTTGTAGCTGACTGTAGATATACTAAATATATATATAGACAGTTTTAGTGTTGGAAAAGTGAATTCAGTTCATCTGAGCACTTTCTTTGGCAGCGTAATTGGGATTAAAAGTGCACCCATTCTACACAGTAAAATGTTAATGTGTACAATTTGTCAATTTCTATTCATTAATTTATTAAATACAATTTGGCTTCCAGGTATTTTAGTCCCATAGCATTGGTTTCTAGTGGTGTGTTCAGTGTTGCAACGCACACGGACCATTTGACCACTTAAAACGGCACCCGTGTTAAAGGGATATTTCACAGTAAAACAATATACCCCTCTCACCTATTAGGAGGGCAGTATGAGTCACCAGAACATGACTCATGGTTAAAATGGTATATATATATATATATATATATATATATATATATATACCGGTATGTATATATATATATATATATATATATATCCAGGAACGGTTGGGAGCCGTTTCTGGCTTAGGGTTCACAATCACCTGACTTTCCAAGCATTAAGTTCCACTGCCTGTCTGTGTTTCGGTTTGGTGTGCGCGTGCGTGTGTGTGTGTGTGTTTGTGTGTCTGCCTGTCTGTCTGCGTGTGTGTCTATGTGTGTGTGTGTGTGTGTGTGTGTGTGTGTGAACATAAGCGTGTACGTGTGTACGCACGCGTGTGTGTGTGTGTGTGTGGGAGGGAGGGAGGTTGTGTCTTTTAAGCAGTTGATTTGAATTATAGCCTGTTACATCGAGTCTGCTTCATCCCCTGATATTTAGCCTGCCAGGACATTTTGTGTGTGTGTGTGTGTGTGTGTGTGTGACTGTGTGTGACTGTGTGTGTGTGTGTGTGTGTGTGTGTGACTGTGTGTGTGTGTGTGACTGTGTGTGTGTGTGTGTGTGTGTGTGTGTGTGTGTGTGTGTGTGTGTGTGTGTGTGTGTTTGTGTGTATTTTTCATGTTAGTGTTTGTAAGTGCTTGTGTGTATGTGTACAGTATGAGTGTGCTGTGTGAATAGCTTGAGAGTGTAGGCGAGTGTGTTTGAGGTGTAAAGGTCATTAAGTTTGACATTTACCCAACCGGAACGCACGCACGCACACACGCACACGCACACGCACACACGCACACGCACACACACATTGAACTTTCTGTGAAATGTTAACCGAAAAAAACAAACACTTTTGTGCGTGGATGTGTGTGTTTTTGTGTGCTGGCATGTGCGTGTACACGTGTTTGTTGGCATAGGTGAGAGAGGAGTGTCGGTTCCTGATCGCCCCTCCCGTCCCCCCTCGCTGTTCTAAAGGCAGCTCGGGACCCAGTCCGGTCCCCAGCCCCCCCGTCCCCCCTCGCTTCCCCAAGGCCTCCACTTCACCCAGACCAAACCTCTCCTTCTACTCCTCTGGCCTGCAGGACAGGTGAGCACACACGCACACACGCACGCACGCATGCACGCACGCATGCACCCACGCACGCACACACGCACGTGTGAAAGTGGTTTTATAAGGGTGGTGCAGTGGCAAAGTAGCTATCCACCACCACAGAGTCTCGGGGTTCGAATCCACCGTGGGTTTTTTCGAGGGCACATATTAATCCTACGGGCTAGGAGGCACCTGTCAGAGGGAGTGCTCGGTGGGGGCTCCCCAGGTGAGTTAGATACAACAGCAGTGACAACACACAAATGTGTGAGGGGAGGAAATAATTGACATACTGACTAAAATTGGGTAGAAAAAGCAGGTAAAAAGCTAAAAGTGAAAAAGCAATGAAAAGTATTACATGGAGACTTCCGGCTGACAGAGACCATAACCATGATGTCTTGTGTGCCCTAGCTGTTTGCCACCTCCGGACACATCTCTGTATTGTTATCCCTGCTCCTGGGCTGACTGTCCCGCCCCTAACGCCACCCACTCCAGCACCGAGCCAATCCCTGCCCTCCCTGCTAACACCACAGCCAATCCTCAGCCAGCACAGGCCACCTGGTTGGAGCCGTCGTGGGTGGACTCCTATACTTCTGGGCCTCGGCTGAGGGCGCCTCCCCCTCAGAGCCGATTTGCTCCCTTTGGAGCGCTCAATCCTTTCAACCGCCAATCGCCTTGTCCCTCTCCCGAGCCCGTAGCCAACCCCGCGTCAAATTCCTCCCGAGGTGCCGAAGGGGGCGGGACTTCACCGGGGGTCACCGAAGAGTCGGCTGCCCTTCCAAGCGACCCAACATGGCGCCCTCCCGCCGACCTGTCTGCGCTGTCACTGGAGGAGGTGTCCGCCTGTCTGCGCTTCATCGGCCTATCGGAGGCGGCGGTGGGCGTGTTCCAGAGGGAGCGAATCGACGGCAGCCTTCTGGTGCAGCTGACTGAGGACATCCTGTCACATGACTTCCACCTGAGCCGACTGCATGTCACCAAGATCACACAGTTCATACAGGGCTGGAGACCCAAGATCTAACACACACACACACACACACACACACACACACACACACACACAAGCACAGACGAGACAGTGCTGTCTTTACTGATAATGTGCCTGTTGGCCATTGAGCCATCCTGAATGTGCCTTCCACTATAGGACCCTACTGGCTGCTATAGCCCCACCGGCTGGAGCGCAGTCTCTGCAGGAGGGAAACCATGACACCTTGTGGTGAAACTGTTACTGACACCTAGACTGGCATGGTGTCTGCCTGACATGACCCATTGACTGACTGATTTAGCCTACCAATGTGAAGATGAAATCCAACCCCGGGCCTAGTTTACTAACTGACCACATCAGGCAGTCAGACTTATGCCAATTTATACTCCATGGAGTCAATCTATGAGCTCACAACGTGTTGTGGATGTGACACTTTGTGAGCTTATAGAGCTGCTATTTCCTGCGCGCAACGCCATCGTATGACGGAACATAAATTGAGCATGAGACGGATGCACTGTATTTCAACACGTGTGTCAAAACTTATCTTGTATCATAAGACAACAAAGGTTGGAGGCAATGCTTGGATCTGTAATTGCCTGAGGGGTGAACGCACACATACACTCTTGCACATCCACGTGACGATTACTGACATGAGCACTGAATCACTGATAGCAGTTTCAAACCTCACAATCTGGATTTTGTTTCAATAGAGCTTGCATTGAAAGGATGTTGTGTGTTGTGTTGCAAGGTTTCACAAGATGAAATGTGTCACACACTCTGGCTCCATATGAAGTTATTTCTTAATCAGTACCCTTTTTGATGAATGGAAAAATTGATTATTTCTTATGTTCATTCAGAACTTCCATTAAAAATAAATGTGTGACATGTCATTTGATCAATCTTCATATGACCACCGCGCTCTGACTATAGGTGCGCCACCCGTTCAAAACATATCAAAATAATATGAATATCTGATTGACTCAGCGACCTCTCCAGAAATGTTTGACTGTCCTGATTGTCTGATCAGGTGTGTATTTGTTGGTGTGGCCTATAGCAGTTTATTATGGTACAGTCATGTGTTCATTCTGATGAATGCCAGCAGGTTGAAACATCAATGAATGAATCAGAACTTCATACGGAGCCAGTGTGACACCTTTTACTTATTTTTAAAGTTTGTTCCCAGTAAACTGCACCTCTCACTCCACATGAGCCATTGGTGTGTGTTACCTTTTCTACCTACAGGGTTTCACAAGACCATCACTAGATGCATAGATGTGTTGAAAGAATGCAGTGACTGCTGTAACTCCTGACCATAACAAACAAACTTGGTATCTATAATTTTCTACTGCCACACAAAGTGAATTCTTAGAATGTACTGCAGGGTCACTCATTCAGATTGTCTCGATTCAGACAAAGGATAATGTTTGGCAGGAGAACCTGCCATTGGACTTGTTTCTTCCAGCATCAGTTACATTTTGAGATAACTGCTAAATTGCTGCAGTTGGACATACTGTAAAATAAGGTGAAATTGATACTGTCTGTGTCATCTGCCCTGAATTGTTGTGCTGTTCGCTTGATACATTTTTCTCTATTGTTCCCCCTCAAGGTTGTCATTGAATCTCTGAGCTAATACAATAGGGTGAAACAATCTTGGCACACCCATCTAAATTGAACCTACCTGAGGGGTAGCTAACATTTGATTTACACCAGTACAAGACCCCATGCAGACACAATTGACCTCCTTTATGGCTGCCAGGAGAAGTTGAAATTGTGAGTATTCAATTTACTATTTTATCCAAGCCACTTTTTGGAGCATTTTGCAGCTTTTCAACAAGAGTGGGAGTCTGTTCTATGAATTCTATTTCTAAGTCTAACTTTAATAGAATTTCAAATCATGCCACCACACGGTTAGTGATCGTTTAACCAGGAACTGTAGCCTAAAAAAATGCTGATCTAGAAGCAGGCTTACCCAATTAGCCAGATAACTGTGAATCACAATTCTGCATAATCTCTGTTTTGAATAATTTGTCTGGAGTCAGATTAGCCATTGGTTCTTGTTGATGTCTTCTAGCCAAACCGACTGATGATCTCTCGTTATGAACTTGAAGAATAACTTAATTATAGGAAGTTAGTCATCAGGAAAACTGGGTGATTCAGGACACTTGACCTTTGTGGCATCTCCCTCCTGGACGTTGTTCTAAATCCACATTGTACTGATCTACTCTGACGCTGTAACCATGACGGACCTTGCAACAAGAGGAACCAAGATGATAAATGAATTAAAAATAAATAGAAACTTAATGACCTCTGGAAGAATTAACCGTTTCCCTCGTGTATTTTAATTCTTTTTTTGATGGCAGTGAACATGGATATGGCCGGACAGACACTGTCCAGCAATGCTTTCAATGCTTATTGCATTGAAAGACAATTACAAAATAAGCAGCAGACTAGATACAGTTATCAGAGATGTATTGGAGTGCAAAGGCCAGACTCCCTTGAGTAGGCCTAACAGACAAGTCAAACAGTGCATTATCTACGCATGTTGCCATACACATTAGTCCATCTCGTCACATTTGTCCAGTTTTTCCTAAGACGATTTGTTAACTCGGGGATGAAGTACTGGGATAAGGCATAGCTCTGCTACAAATAATTATTTAACAATCCAAATTATCTAAAAAAAATATCCATCATCTATTAATCAGTTGTAGTTGGATATGTTAAAAAATACTTATCTACAATCTAGTAGATTGGCTATTTTGCAGCGCTATAGCAGTTACTATCAGCCATTTGAAAATCAGCAGTATTATCACAGCAGCATTCATGTAATTTCAGTTCCACGCAATAAATGCTAGTTTGCAATTCTGTAAAACCCTGCAATATTTATGCATAGTCAAATGGGAAAAATGCTGTATGTCTGTTTGCCTGGCCCTAGACAAGAGTGGAATCACAATTTTGCTTTGCTGCTACAAAAAAACCACAACATTGGAAATTGCATCATTTTAAAGCAGCTGCAAAGTCATTTCGGGCTGGCATAGTCGCACATTAAAAGCCCAGTTATATCATGACGGTGGGTCTTCAACACGGTCTCTCTGTGCACTTTGAAAGAGGTTGCGGTGGGGTTACACGTGGAACTTCTTGCTGGGATCTTTGGCATGGTCCAACAGTAGCTGACAGGGGGTGAACTGATTCCCATAGACATCCTCAAAGCGCCTCATGATGCCCACCAGACGCTCTGCTCCTATGGAGTCCACAAACCTGAAGGGACCTGGTGGACATTTGGTGACAGAATAATAGGATTATAGCAACATCAATCATTTGATTTGATTTTTTTGTATGTACCCGTTGTCCCATCCCTCATATTTAGCTTAATATTTAGCATAATTGGTTCCAAAATTGTCTTCGTAGATAAGAGTAGATAACACAAGATAAAGCAGTGACAGCAGCAAGGATGGAACACAGGAGAGGCACGGGTAATGAAAAAGCCTAACCTAAGAGAAACCTTTCACTTATAATTAATATCCCCTTCCATTGAGTCATCATGAGTTCCAATTACCAATCATGTTTCTGGATATGAGTCAATAATCACTGAAAAATAACATCTGTCGTGTGTGTGTGTATATGTCTTACCGCCCAGGCATGGAGGAAAGCCCAGTCCAAACACTGCTCCAATGTCTCCCTCCAAAGGGTTTCCCAGAATGCCCTCCTGCAGACACAGCACGGCTTCGTTCACAAAACGAGACACCAGCCGGTACTGGATGTCTGAGTCAGTGGACCTGCAACACACACACAATGAGCAAGTGTCCGCAGGAGAGCAGTAAGGTTGAGTAGAGTTAGTTTTTCTTACACGGTGGGTGGAGCTGGTAGTTGAAACCTCTTCAGGATCTCTTCAGCCTCAGGATTCACACTCTTGTCTTTCTTTCCCTTGCCGTAAATGTAGCAGCCCTTGCCAGATTTACGACCTGCGCGAAACAACAAAACACGTTCATTGATCCACTGCTAGATAATACAGAAAGTCAAGAGTATTGGGAACTTACCTTCATACTGGTTGTCATTGTTCCATACATATATTTAACATAATTATGTATGTAACATTTTACTTAAGTACTGTACTTCCAATACTTTTACCTCTACTCCACTACATCTGCTCTACTCCACTACAGGCAAATATAGTACCGGTACTTTTACTCCACTACATTTATTTGAAAACTTTACTTTTACTTTGATTACTTTATTTTGGTTATTAATATTATTAGGCTACAAAACTTAAACTCTATATACATTTCAGCCATTTGAAAATAGCATATCTACAAACTCACAATTGTGAGCTTGTAGATCTGCTATTTTTAAATGGGACAGTCTGCATGATAAGTAGGTTTACTTTTGGTACTTTAATTACATTTTGATAGTACCTTTTACTCAAGTAAAGTTTGAATTATTTTACTTGTAACAGAGTATTTCTACATTAGAGTATTGTTTTAAGTAAAATAAATGTGAGTACTTTTTACACCACTGATAACACCGCTCTGTACACAAGCTATAAATAAAGGGGGACTTCTTCAGAGTAGATATACCTTTGAAGCCTTTCTGCACCATAATCTGAAGAGCCTCAACGTTCCCTCCTCCAAGACGAGAGCCGAAAGCCTTTCCCAGATCCTACAAACACACAATGTGATCAACGTTCAAGAGGACAAAATTAATGTATTGTGTCATATCTCACTTTACATTTCCACTGCAATTAAAAAAACAAACAGGTAGTATAATTTGCTTTTTTTGGTAGAACACGGACAACATATTTAGTCTGTATGACTGTATGACAATGGATGACTGTTGCTCGCCGGAAAATACCCTGTTTTCCCGCTTATAACCAATTATTTCTGACTAGCATGAACAGCACTGTTGTGCGACAAAGAATTAATTAGTTCAGTTACCTCTGCCACGTGTGCACCCACGTCAATACCAACTTCATCCACCAGGGTTACTGCGCCAACGGGGAAGCCGAAGCCCGTTGTCAGGGCGTCCAGCTTTTTAAAGCCCACCCCTTCCTATAACGCCAAAACAAAAGCTTGTGTTAACTTCTCTGCATTTGTCTGCTTTTGTAATATGGAATGGTTTCCAGCTGTTACATGGTCTGTTACATGGTCTGTTACATGGTCTGTTACATGGTCAAGAGGGGAGACTGCGGAGAGAAGGTTAAACATGCTCTCCTATTTACATTGAAATTGAACTGGAAGAATTTACAATTTAGGCATTTAGCAGACGCTCTTAATCCAGAGTGATTTACAGTAAGGAAGAACAACACATGGCAATACATTAAATACATAGAAATAGTCATCAAGCATGATAAGAATCATATCTGTCTAACAGTAGATTATCTGTACATCTGCATAAAATGCTGAATTATAAATCTTTATCCTTTGCACCTGTAAGATCGCCGGGGCTAGTGCAAGTGCTACGGCAAGTACTATAATGTGGAACAATGTTGCTGCTAAAATTTCAATTATGACTTTTGTGTCAAAGATCCTCCAAACCAGACTTGAGCATTAATTTATGGCATTTAAGTCAGGGGGCATTAAAGGCAGGTGGATGAGGGCTAACCTGGAGTGCACGGATAGCTTCTGCCAACATTGGACCCAGACAGCGAGTGGTGTAGAAGCCAGGGCCATCCTACAGTACAGGGAAATGCACATGTACAGAAAATACAGTGAGAAAGTGAGCAATGGAGGGACTGGGGTGGGGGGGCGTTTGGTCACAGAGAGAAAGAGAATAAGTGGCAGATTCATACATGTATTAGGATTATACGGAGCGAACACACCAAATTCACAGTTGAATTAATTAATCTAACTTTAGAGTGTACAGACGGAACCATGGATGTCTTTTTTATGCTCTTCTGAGTAACATTAACTCTGGAGGAGTTTACTGTGTAGTGGGGGTCCTCTACTATGTAGTGGGGTCCTTTCAGAGTTTACTGTGTAGTGGGGTCCTCTCTGGAGGAGTTTACTGTGTAGTGGGGTCCTTTCAGAGTTTACTGTGTAGTGGGGGTCCTCTCTGGAGGAGTTTACTGTGTAGTGGGGTCCTTTCAGAGTTTACTGTGTAGTGGGGTCCTCTCTGGAGGAGTTTACTGTGTAGTGGGGTCCTCTCAGAGTTTACTGTGTAGTGGGGGTCCTCTCAGAGTTTACTGTGTAGTGGGGGGGCCCTCTCAGAGTTTACTGTGTAGTGGGGGTCCTCTCAGAGTTTACTGTGTAGTGGGGTCCTCTCAGAGTTTACTGTGTAGTGGGGTCCTCTCAGAGTTTACTGTGTAGTGGGGGTCCTCTCAGTTTACTGTGTAGTGGGGGGGGTCCTCTCAGTTTACTGTGTAGTGGGGGTCCTCTCAGAGTTTACTGTGTAGTGGGGGGGCCCTCTCAGAGTTTACTGTGTAGTGGGGGTCCTCTCAGAGTTTACTGTGTAGTGGGGTCCTATCAGAGTTTACTGTGTAGTGGGGTCCTCTCAGAGTTTACTGTGTAGTGGGGGTCCTCTCAGTTTACTGTGTAGTGGGGGGGTCCTCTCAGTTTACTGTGTAGTGGGGGTCCTCTCAGAGTTTACTGTGTAGTGGGGTCCTCTCAGAGTTTACTGTGTAGTGGGGTCCTCTCAGATTTTACTGTGTAGTGGGGTCCTCTCAGAGTTTACTGTGTAGTGGGGTCCTCTCAGAGTTTACTGTGTAGTGGGGGTCCTCTCAGAGTTTACTGTGTAGTGGGGGTCCTCTCAGAGTTTACTGTGTAGTGGGGTCCTCTCAGAGTTTACTGTGTAGTGGGGTCCTCTCAGAGTTTACTGTGTAGTGGGGGTCCTCTCAGTTTACTGTGTAGTGGGGGGGTCCTCTCAGTTTACTGTGTAGTGTGGGTCCTCTCAGAGTTTACTGTGTAGTGGGGTCCTCTCTGGAGGAGTTTACTGTGTAGTGGGGGTCCTCTACTATGTAGTGGGGGTCCTCTCACCTTGACCACGATGATGATCTTGCCCTGTCGGAGGCCCACGCTGACAGCCGCAGCCACGGTGTCTTTAGACGTCTTGTCAGTGGTGATGATCTCCAGCAACTGCATCTTGTCCACCGGGGAGAAGTAGTGCATGCCGATCACCTGCGCACAAAAAAAACAGAAGAAAACTTCAATAGCTCCTTACTTATTCAGCTTCATAAATGCTTAAATACACCACTGACTGCCATGACATAAATTCTGAGATTGTGACCCCCATTGTGAGATTGTGGGCTGTTAGCCAAAGAGTGCGTGTGCGGATTATAGCTGACCTTCTCGGGCCGTTTGCTGGCGGCAGCGATGTCTTTGATGGGCAGAGACGAAGTGTTGGAGGCAAACACACAGTGGTCAGGGATCATCTGAGAACACAGTGAGCGTCAGAGTCAGATGGGAGGGAATAGGGATCATCTGACACAAAGAGCCACAGAAAATAATATGTCTTATATCGACATTTAATGACCACAGTATTGTTTTTATGAACTTGCAAGAGACAACAGATGACACCACATGACCTAGTGTCTCAGTCTAGACACTTTCCCATGTGAAATCAGGCTGCTTTGTTTGGATTTGGTCTTTATAGATCAGATTTAAGTATTAGGGAACCTCTCCGATACCAATACCTTATTCAAGCCTGTTGTTCACTGTGTTTTCCTAACAGTGTATAAGATGATTTCATTTTCTCATAGAAGTGTATATTTTTGTATGTCTTTAAATGTTCTGATGAATTGAAAACGGAGGACCCTTATTATGTAAACAAGTCTTTTTCTGGTGTTACCCTCGTAGCAGTTTTTGTATTGACCTGTATTTTCCTTAAACTGCACCCATTCTGCAAAATGTTAATAACATTTTCAATCAATCAAAGGCTTGTCTGCACTGCAGTCACACCCACAGCTGGATAACTTTAGATTTCACATATCAGTAGCTGTAGATTGTCTGGCTAGGTGAGACTTACCGCTTCCACCTCTTTGAGTACTTTGTGTTTGATGTTGATGTCCTCGAACACGGCCTCGATGACCATGTCAGTCGTCGCGAAGCCGGTGTAGTCCAGCTGCGCCGACAGGTTGGACAGGATGGAGTCACGCTCAAATGACGTCAAGGTCCTCTTTTTCACCTTGTCATTAAGGCTGAGGACACACGCGTGTTGAAAAGGGAAATAAAACCGTGTTAAAAGTTTATGGACAGTTGGTTATTAGTATGGCCACACTGAGTACAGTGATATAATGGTGACCTCTAGTGCAAAAGGTATGCTATTGCAGGCATTTCCTCAATAGAATAAATTGATTCCTTAATCCTGGCATTGTTGGAGATTATAATTATTACTAATATTATTTAAATTATAGTTGTCATTAAATAATGAATTGATTTTCATCAAATGTTGTCACACTTTTTCCCAAAAAGGGGACGTAGTATTGTGCATGGCATCGCTACACATGGACAAGCTGGCAGTGGTTTTAAACCAGTGGTCCGGGGACCACCAGTGGTCCTTAAAGGGATTCCAGGTGGTCCCCAGCTAAATAATGCAGAGTTGGCAATGGTAACCAAATGGACCCTTGAGAGCGTAAAATGAAACCAAATGGCTGTCGTGAACAAAATCTTAACCAACGACAACAAAATATGAAGTTTGGGATCTGAGAGGGGGGCTCTAAATCTCATCAAATGGTGGTCCGTAGCTCAAATGGACAATAAATAATGGGCCTTGATATGAAAAGGGTTGAAAACCACTCCAGCAAAGTCTTTGTCATGTGTTTTGTTCTATTCAACTAGTGCGTGTGCATGTGATTTACCCTTTGTAGACCTGTTGTTCTCCCCTGCTGGCTCCATCCTCTGTGGTGTCCTTCAGAATGGTGCTCAGACCCTTGTCCACAGACACCTGAGCTACACCTGCTCCCATCAGCCCTGCACCCAGGATCGCCAGCCTCCTAAAAAACACACGCCGACAAATGAAGTATTTGCCACTTTTTAACTAAGCACAGCACACCTTTGGTGTCAACCCGGTCTCACCCAAACACGGTTGAAATAACACAGATTGGATTCCATACACACACTACCAAAATCCGTACATATTACACTGAAATCCTCCCTATTAAACGTGACGGAGGGTCGTCGTCTCAAGCGAAGTTGAGCACCAAGACTCACCACCGAGCGAGCTAAAGCGAGAGAGTTACCGTGGCGAACGTTGCGAAGTTCAATTGAGCCAACTCGGTGGGCACGGGATCGTAAATGTTTGTGGGGAGCACATTTGCACCAAATGAGATAATGGGGTTAAATCGCACTCAAAACAGTAGTAGTGTAATATGTACGGATTTTGGGGTTCAGTAGGGTATGTACGGAATTGACAATCAGTGTTATTTCACCGTGTTTGTGTGAGATCTGGCTCTTGGTGTACTGTGGAAACTAGTGAACCAGTCACCCTGGCCACTGGACTTACTTCACTTCCCTGACTGGCTTTCCGTAGTGGTTCTTCTTACAGGACACCTGACCCTGGTACAGACCAATCAGCGCCCTGGATTCGGACGTCATCGCCAGCTTCCCAAAATTCTGAGGAAGAAGAGAAAGAATTTGGATGGTATGGCCAAAGAGGAAGTAAATCCCTGAATACCTTTCACAATGTGAACATAATCCTTTGGTGTGAATACTTTGTTTTTTACAGTACAGCAGGAAAAGGTTGGCGTCTACCCAAGAATGCTATGATGTCACATGGGAGGACCACGTCAGAAACGTGGACCTCCACGGGGGGGCCTCCCACAGGTCACGGACAAAGTCAGGGAGGGAAGAATGAGGCTGGCTGGGCACCATGTCCGGCACCCGGAACTGATGGCAAGCAAACTGACATTGTGGGAGCCAACCCAGGGCACAGCCAAGAGGGAAAGGCTGGCGCGCCACCTACATAAAACACATTGCGACGTGACAGCGGAGCTAGCTACACTGCAGAGCTCTGGACCCTGGTGGACAAGGTCAGTGAGAGAAGGAGGGAGTGGAGGGCGGTTATCCAGGAGTCCCGAGTTGGTGTCGGCTACTCTCATTGGTGCCAAATTGGCACTGGTGTGCTTGTATCTACGGCAAAATGTCAATATGACAATCAGATTTATTGTTGTGCCACATTGACTTTTGAGTGTTTTGATACTAAATTGACATTGTTTGAATGTATACAGTATGAAGTGTTTTGGTGTGTGGGCCAACTCACCTGAGCTTCAGCCAGGTAGCCCGCCTCTGGTCCCTTCTCCATGCCAGCCTGGACACTCTGTGTATCCAACAGAAGCAAAGAAACAGAGAATTCAATTCCAAGTTACGTTAGCAACACAACAGCTTGCATTATAGAATAGCTATGCATTCGTCTGTAGGAATACGTATGTATGATGTTTCAGACCTCTATGATTTTAACAGGAGCAGGGTACAGCCCTTTGGTCTGTTTCTGGACCTTCTCATTCACTGTCTTGTAGATCTTGTTCCTCACTGGGCCCAGAGCCATCACTGAGTCCTGAATCTCTACACACGCACACACACATTTATTACACATTATATTGGAATCCACTGATATGAACATATTTAAACAATTTCCAGTTGTGGGATCTGAGATAACCGACTCTGCATGAAGCCTTTCTCCTTCTTCAATGAAACAGTCTTGTTGGCGATGCCTTTGGCCACGCCCACAGCCACCTCCTCCAAGTATTCAATGGTTCTCTCCTCTGCAGACTTCAGACCAGGGCCTAGTGCACGACAAACACACACACACACACATACACACGCGGCGCGCGTGTGTAGGGAGAGGGAATGAATTTACATTACTTAGTATTTGTCTTGGCCTGTCGTAACATGCTTCATTAAACTGCATTTCTTTGGTAAAGAAATGAGAGAGCTAAAAATGGGAAGAACTTATAACTTTCACAATTCGACTTGACCTTCAATGCATCGGTAGCTACTACATGCCCAGATGTCTGTGTGAATCTTTAAAGCACAATACAAATCCTGTTTTTTGGAGGTTGCTTTGTTCTCTCTAGATCTACTGTAAATATAACTGAATGAGTCTACAAGCGGGAAAACCAAGTGTAACTCAGGCGAAAGACTACGTGAATGCAAAGGTAAATATGGTACAATATGGTGATAAAGCTGGGGTATGGGACATGCTGACAAAAGCATGCGCATGCACGCCTTACCTAGAGGGTCCACAAGTTGGTGCACAAGACCCATTTTCTTTGCCTTGTCAGCCCTGATGTTTCTGCCTGTCAGCATCATGTCAAACGCTGCAGGAAGACCCAGCTACACATACACACATGGAAACAATTCCTTAATTGTGAATGTTGGTGCTGTGCAATAGCAGGACATACAGACGTACTGTACTCAGTACAGGAACCACACAAGCTCACAGTAATTTAGGACCATACCGGCATTCATACATGTTATTGTCTATTCAGTTTTGGCCATGTATCAAATAATATGAACCATTAATAGCTTTATTTATTTATACTTATATTGTTCGATTACCTATCTCTAGCCTTGCATAGCCAGTTCCAAAGAATTGAAAACCTTTAATCCCTATTATTATTACCGTTATTGTTAGGGATATTATATCTGAGTTGATCCTAGTGACCATTGGGTCACTTCCCATCTGTGATCATTTACTTTTTTGATTGATTGAATATTTTATTAGACAGCAATGCAAACAGCACAAGTACAGTCAAACACGTCTAAAGGGATCAAACAAAAAAGTCCAGTGTACTTGTTTCTATTGATGTCCTTAGCAAACATTATGTCAATAAGAAATATAAGTCAGATGAGAACAGCCACTAAAACCAATCATATCACTGTCCTAATATGAAGGTCCACCCTAACATCTCTGCATTGGTTCTGTACTGGTGGTTAAGTGGTCAAGAAGAATTTCTTAAGTGTCTGCGTACCATCTTAGGCAGTCTCTGTGTCCCTCCAGCTCCAGGCAGCAGTCCCAGCATGACCTCAGGTGTTCCCAGTATGGTCTTCCTGCTCTTGGTGGCCACACGGTACTGACAGGCTATAGCAAACTACACATAAACACACTATCAGGACGGTACAGGCTAGAGAACAAAAAACAGCAAACTACACACAAACAATGAAAGGATGCAGGCCACACTGTAAAATCCTCAGTGTTCATTTAACACAGAGTGTACAAATTATATAAACAAATGGATCCATAATGGTCTTTTCGGTCCATTTGTACACTCCCAGAGTTACAAATGGATTCAATATCCGCTATTCGGACCTGGGCCTCTGCCTTCCACACATACACACAAACACATACCTCCAGGCCTCCACCCAGGCAGGAGCCGTTGATGGCAGCAACAATGGGAATGGGAGACTTCTCAATCCTCTCAAACATCTTCTGGCCTTCTCTGGACAGACTGGTGACCTCTTCGCTGCTCTTACAAGCTTGGATCATACTGATACAGTGGGAAAAGAAGAAAGAAAACGTTTCTTAGAGGCATGGTGGCTTTCCATTTTTAATCTTTTTTTGAATACTGTACATACTGTATGAACCCCGTCCAGAAGGGTTAAAATGCCAAAAGGGGTTCCTGTCCTGAATGAGTTTTATTATAAAACTTGCGCTGGGAATGATGGCTATTGGTATTGAATACCCTTCCGGTTATGCAATACCCGTTGTAGCTGTTATCAGAGTACTATGCACGACATGAGTAATATGATGTCAAAATGTATGACATCAGGTATCTCTAACCCTACATTTTTACATCGGGTATCTCTAGCCTAAACCTAACCCAGACAGACAGACAGACAGACAGACAGACCGACATGTCTGTATTTTCAGTTCTGGACAACCGCCGGTCCGACCAAACTTCCATTTGGTGCAACACAACCTCGTGTCCTCTGCGATAAGTTTGAAGTCGATACTCGGGAGGGGATTTTGTGCATTTATAGAAAGAAACACTGTTGTACAATAAAATAGGAATTGAATGGTTTATCAGAATAATAAATGTTATTAAAAAGCAATTAGAAATCGACACGTTAATATATTAAAAAATAAACATTTTCAAAAACAAAACACAGTTTGAGATGATTATTTGTTTATTCAATTTCTAAGAAAATAATGTATAGTTGCAGCCACAATATGAACTATTTTTTATTCAACTAACAACAGTGGTTCACAAAATACACCAGCAGACAGTTTTCTTAGCTGCCAAAATATTTCTTTTTAAAGACTGAATGATTGAAAAATGTAATACTGGTTAGCTGCCTGCCAAAGAAGTGACAACGTAGCCAATATTTACTGTCATTCATGTGCGTGCACGAGTGTCTATTTCAGTCTGTGTGCTGGGAATCTGTGCTGTGTGTGTGTGTGTGTGTGTGTGTGTGTGTGTGCGTGCATTTGTGTGTGTCACGTGTGGCCCTAGTGAACCTACTTGATGTCTGCCCCAGCGATGAAGCAGCCAGGCTTGGTGGAGATGAGAACGGCACTTTTCACCGCTGCGTTGGACCACACCTCTCCCATCACCTCGGTCAGTTCAGCCTGCATCTGTACTGACAGGGTGTTCACCTACACAAACACAGTGAGTGTGTGAGTACATGCACACACACTTTGAGTAATCATGTTGAATCCGTCAGTCAGTGAGATACTGAAGCAGACAGGTAGACAAAAGACTGTCACTCACAAACACAGTCTCCATCAAATGCACACACACACACACACACACACACACACACACACACACACACACACACACACACACACACACACACACACACACACACACACACACACACACACACACACACACACACACACACACACACACACACACACACACACACACACACACACACACACACACACAGTCTGTGACAGACCCACCTTGGATGTCGGGTCGTTGAGTCGTACAACTGCCACATCATCCTTGAGCTCGTAGCTGACATGTGTACGAGCTTTACGGAGAGAATATTGTCATAAAAACAGGAGAGGCAGACAGAGAGACAGACATAAAAGGTATTAGAATACATTACAGTATAGCAGAGGAGCTGAACCCACAATGACATACTGCAAGCAAGCGACCCCATGTAGTGATGCATTACAGTGTTTAGCTTATGTTAACTTTTTGAGTTGTGCAACCATTCCTTTGTGTGTCTCTGGCTGGCTATGTCCCTGGGTCCGAGCACGAAAATAGCGTTTGGTTGGTTTTAATCACCAATTGTCACTGTTGTGCAGCCTCACTCACACACACACACACACACACACACACACACACACACACACACCCGTGCCCCCTGGGCACGTTCCTAGGGGTCTGGATATTCCGGGGACCCCCACACTGTAAATACGTCATTTCTCGACCGTTTCCGAGTTCCGACGCAGGGTGGCTCGTCGGAACTGGGCCAGCACCCTGGGCTTGTTCCTGTGAGGCTGGAAGTCCCGGGGACCCCTTGGGGATCCCCACACGGAGTTGCAACACTCACTGATTTTACTCTCCCCCCCCCCCCTCTATAAAAATAATCAGTTTTTTTTTTGGCGATTACATGGCCAGAATATAGATGCTAGGGTTCAAATGGTTAAAAGCGATTACCTGCCAATGTGGAAGACACAGAGAAGTTTCGGCTGGCAAGCCTGGCATGACCTGTAATACACGTTTAGCACAGATAAATGCGTGTCCACTCCCCTCCCTCAGTCACAAGCACATAATGGACCAGATTAGATAGCTTACAGTCAAAGCAAAGACAACCCTTCCTTGAAGTACTTTAATTTTTACTTTGACCTAGTCAACACAAACAATGCTATTTAATACCAGACATAATGTTGAACACAGGCCAGTACTGTGTGTGTGTGTGTGTGTGTGTGTGTGTGTGTGTCAGTGTGTGTGTGTGTGTGTGTGTGTGTGTGTGTGTGTGTGTGTGTGTGTGTGTGTGTAAGCAGAGAGGTCACCCCATCATGTTACCATGACCTTGTTCAACTGGCTTGCTTTGATTATTGGCACATGCCATCTGATATTGGCACGATGGCATACAATGCATTATGTTTGATTATGTTTTTCACACAGAGCTTAAAACACGTAGTATGGTAACTTATACAGATTTAACATTAACAAGCCGTTTTCCTTCACCAATCCAACCTTGATATGCTTAAAGTGGGTACAATATGATGTCCAGAAAACCAAAGCAATACAATAAAATACATAAAATACAATTCATTAAATGTATTTATTAATATTTAAAAATAAATAAAACAAATAAATCTTAAAATTAAAGATTTAAAAATAAGGTCCTAGCACTTATTTATAATAACTGTCCTAACATTTGAAGTGAAGTCACGAAGTCAAGTTTATAATTTTCCAAACTCAACGACGCCACCTAGTGACTTCTTTTAGTTCTGGGTGAAAGTTCACGTTGGGTCGCATGAATGGAACGAAGAGTTCCTATGGGAACTGCGGAGTCATAATACAACTTAATTGAAATATATTCCCAATCAAATGAAAACAGGACAAACACACATCACACACACACCCTACCTGTTAAGACGGAGTATTTGCTAGTTGCAAATCTAGACAGAACGCCGGCTGCACGTACTCCTGACATTCTCAACACATACAACTCTAAAACCAACTACGACACGACTCCTGACAGCTGGGGGCGCGATAGTATGCATGTCGCCCTGGAGATATATGGACCCGAAAAGAACAGCCATAATACTGCCGTAACGAATATTTTCTATTTATAGTTTGCTTTAATTCATTTCGAATGAAATAAAATTAAAATCACATTGACGATAAGGACAAAAATGTAACAGTGTCTACATATTTCAAGTTCTGATAAAAGAGATATTTTGAATGTCCAACTTTGTCGTCAGGCATATTTAAGGATTACGAAAAGGTTGGTGGGGCTTTACATGTCGAACGATTTTTGTAGTCATTTAGCTGGATCGGGGCAGACTGTTTGAAGCATCGTTGAGTGCAGTCTTAAAACACCCTTACAGGTAACATTTGTTTATTTCATTTATACAACTCTGGTGAATCTCTCCGACATTAATATGCTGTTCTGCTTTGACTTTATGTCACGTTTCGTTCACTAGACGGTGCGGAAGAATGGGAAAGTTGGGCTAATTTGCTGATCAGCTAGCTATTTAGCTAACGCTAGCCACCTTGTTATTTAGACAGACAGACCCCCAGCCGCCGTGCTTAAATTAATATACTGGTTTTAATGGTGTTGCATAAACAGAACTTCAACTAGAATGTTCTCTGACAGTGCTGTCTGTCTGGGCCCCGTGATGCTGTGGTCCTCCTGTGCTTGTCATTCTCTAGCACCGGAATCTAGGTGAAGGGTCACCTAGAATTGGGTGACCTGGAGGCTGGTTGTTACATCACTTTTATGATTTATTATGATAGCAAATTGGCAATGACGCCTTTTTGTCTGACCTTGTGACATTACACAATATGGATCTGGGTCATAACCTGGAAACGGAGGGTTTTAGTTACTGTCTGATAGAGTTGATCTTTCACTTGACCTCTCATACAATCAGCTGTTCTGTCAAGTGAGCAGTGGTCATCGCACAGATGGCCATTATTAATGGTACATCAGTGTAAAGGGAAATGGGTAGGCTTTCCCATATATAATAATAATAATATAATGCTGATTGTAAATAAATAACATATGACCGAACACATTTCCAATTTTTTTTGAGAGGTTTATTTGGTGTCGTAATGTAAATCCCTTATAATCAACACAATAATTATGGACAATTATTTAATTCTAGGATACAATGGCCTCCATGCTGCTGAAGTCGATTCGGAGCAGCCCAGTGAACCCTGCCTGGGCAGCACAGTTCGGTGAGTCCTCAATATTTTTACTGTTACCACCACCTATGACTAGTTTTGAGTGTTTTTGTAAACATTAAAGACAAAAGTGAGGATGCAAATTGTGATTGGTCAGAATGAAATTATGTATTATGATGATAAGAGCGCCCCTCACACAAAAAATATTATGGTTAGTATTCTCCATATTTTGCCTTGACCGGCTTAATAAAATGGTGTTCTCAGAAAGAATCTTGAGTACATACAGTGTGAGCTTTAGCAGTGTTTGATGCCTTTCATAGATCATGTATGGCAGTGTAGTAACAGCGTTGTGCTAAAGTGATTCAAGTTTGAATATGTGATTTTAATTTAAACAAATATTGGCGTGATGAAGGTTGACATTATGTTTGTCTGTCTACAGCGGCTCGCTCAGTCAGTTCTACAGCTCAGCTCCATGCTCAGGGTGAGTCATCAATAGCAAAATAGTATGTAACGTACAGGTCTTTCGAGTTCCTCAAGTGTTTATCTAATGCTGATAGTGTTAATGTCGATTCTTACACTGAGTTAATATTGAGGATTGTACTGTCTCCAGTTCAGACCAAGAGCAAGAAGACGCTGGCGAGGCCTGGGGTGAAGAACATAGTTCTGGTAGAAGGAGTCCGCACTCCATTCCTGTTGTCTGGAACCACGTATGTCCTGCTCTGCTCCACTACTCTCATTCAGAGCCACTGTGAGCAGAGGCTCCAGAGCTTAGTTATTTGACTAGTATTAGATGATAAATGTGGATAATTTGTGGTGAACAAATTCAATACTCCCACAAAGGAAAAACATGTTAAGCACAAAAGAAAAACTACATTAACATGAGCAGACTGATGGAGCCACTTTCACAGATAATGTTTGGTTTAACCCCCTCAGGCCAAGAACCTATTTTGGGGTTCTGTACAGTATGTACAGTATTCAAAAAGATTAAAACTTTGATGCTGCTATATAAATATTTGAAGTTTTTCAAAAAACTTAGGTCAGGCTTAAGTCCTTTTTAGCCTCAGGCCTAAATGGGTTAAACTGAAAGATTACCAAATTATTCTGTTTCTAAAATATGATTGTTTGAGTTTAGGTTTTGTGTTTTGACAGGTATGCTGACCTGATGCCCCATGACTTGGCCAGAGCTGCTCTACAGTAAGTGTGTGTGTGTGTGTGTGTGTGTGTGTGTGTGTGTGTGTGTGTGTGTGTGTGTGTGTGTGTGTGTGTGCACGCACCTGCACTTGTACATGCTTATCTTAAGTATTGTTAGTGCTCCTGTGTTTGTGGCGACATGAGCATAAAAAGAGGTCAAGGTTATTTAATGAAACACTAGTCATGTCATATAGTGAAAACCTATGACGACATCAACATTGGACACTGAGCAGTTCCACTGGAGCAGCAGCAGTTCAAGTGCCGCGTACAAGGGCAGAGTGATGATACTGTAGCTGTTAACGGAGTGTGTGGTTAGTTGTACCCAATGGCATTCCTGTCATAAGCCTGCTCGTGTAAACCCTATTCTATTCTACAATTACCACGTGATGTAATAGCCCAAAGAATGCAATGCATGTTCTGTTGGCTGTCAGCATTTTTCGCATACTCCGTGCTTGACACTCAAGTTGGAATCATGATGTACAGAACTTTCAATCTGGACCAACTTGCTTTGTATTTGTGCTTTTAGGGGTCTACTACATAAGACTGGTCTCCCAAAAGATGCTGTAGATTACATAATCTATGGAACGGTCATCCAGGAAGTAAAAACCAGCAACGTAGCAAGAGAGGTACAGTACACACACAAATGCCATATACTGGGTCCTTATGTGAGGTTCAACCTCTTATGAGTGCAGATACATAATTTGTAAGCGGAGCGACGTAATTTTGGAGTTGGTGGTGGGACGTAGAACCCGATGAGAGTGAGACCATGGAAAAGCACAGAATGTCACAACTTTATGAAAATGAGGAGCAAATATTGCCGTAGTGTTTGACAACCAACCTGGTTAATGTGACAGATAGCAACACTTCGTTCTGTCAGTGACACACCATGTGAGATCATTATTGTAAAATGAAGTAGAACCTTATTGTTGCAGTCGTATATTACCCATTGTGTATGACACGTGTATAGTCACAACCTCCACCTACATCCGCAACCTAGTGTCATTTTTGACCCTACCACCCCCATGTAAACCACGGCATTATTTCATCGGAGATGCCCCCTCCCTCCCTACCTTCAAAACCGCCCTGAAAACCCACCTGTTGACTTCCCGATGTTTTACTACATTATCTTTTCCTTTAAGTTATTTTTTGCTCTCCCCTGGTCACCACATGTAAAGTGTCTTTGAGTACTTGAGAAAAGTGTAGTAGTAGTAGAAGTAGAAGAAGAGAGATTTCCTACAAAAAGAATAAAGCTCGGAGGAATGTGCCCGAGGTTGTTGATGCTTCTCATGGGTTTGAATATTTAGCAGTACACCCCCTATCAACATAGCGCTTGCAGTGAAGAAAATTCGCTCTGTTTACTGTATTTGCATGGTTAACGTTGTGGTTTGGTTGGAAACCACCGACTCCCTAATTCAGGTTTAGACTGGTGTTTTATTGAAACCTTTATTGAAAGGTGGTAGTAGGATTTCCTTTCTTTTGGGGTGATGTTGCTGATAATGATGTGTTTGTGTGTTGCAGGCAGCACTGGGTGCAGGCTTCTCTGATAAGATCCCAGCTCACACCGTCACAATGGCCTGTATCTCTTCCAATGTGGCCATGACCTCAGGTTTGTGTGTGACCACCGTCTGCCACTTTTGGTTTAGCTTAACTTCGATCAAATGAACACAGACCCAATTAATGCATTAATTAACCACTTTAATTCCATATTCTTTGACCTTCGAAAGGGTCAACAATGCATAGTGTTTAATGGTACATTGTCAGAGATTTTGACCCCCTCAATGTGGTGTAACCCCAGGGAAGCTGTCTAGGCACATTGCTTTATTAAAGTTTTGTTAATGATTTACCACATGTATCAGGTATGGAACATTTGGAAATCTATGCAAATGACACTACAATCTATGTCTCAAGTGATTTCTTTTCTGTTAAGTTGTTGCAAGATGAGCTGATGCTGGAACTGGGTTATTGAAAATGGGCTAAAGCTGAATGTTTTAAAAACGGTATTATGCCGGGTTCTACATTATGTTGATCTAATTCTGAACTGAGTCTTGTTTAGCAAGTTACTGTTATTGAACAGGTGAAAGAGGCCAAGTTGTCGGCCCTGATTATTGACAAAACACTTTCTTCGTCAATGCAAATTAACAAAATGGTGGATAAAATGAGTAGCACTATTTCAATCATAAGAGGAGTACACCTGTTGACTTGCTCAACAGTTAAAGTTGTATTTCAATCACTAGTTTTGGCCCGTTTTGATTATTGCCCAACAATTTGGTCTAGTGCTTCAAAAAAGGATTTGGACAAAGGACTTCAGCTGTGCTCACTCAGAACAGGGCAGCACGCCTTGCTCGACGCTGCTCTGGGAGGAGTAGTGTTGAGTCGATGCATGCTGCACTGTCATGGAGGAGAGTTGAGCAAAGGTTGTCTTGTAGCCTTGTGACATGTCTGGTTAGATACCTGTATATCATACTGGTAATGGTAAACCTAGTGCACAGTTGTTTATGCAGATTCAACCTATACTAGACATGACTATGCAACCAGAGAGGCGGTCACTTTACTCCACCTTTACCAAGAACTAATGCGCTTAAGAGAACCCCATATAATAAGGATAGACAACAAATCAAGCTTCAAAATATATTGTAGAAAGCAGTGATTGGGAAAGAAGTTATCTTTAGTTGGCTTCTTTACAATGTTTACTTAGTATTTGATTGTGTAAACCAAAAGGTAATTTACTAATATGTAATGTAGAGAATGTAACGGTCAATAATCTTTGCTTTGACTATGCAATGGTATAAACTACCGTATGTATTGTAATGTTGTATTATGTAAGTGTGAATGTTTGGACCCCAGGAAGAGTAGTCTTCACTCTCGTGAGGACTTGGGGAACCATAATAAATAAGCTAGAACATTTTAAAATAAAAATGACATTTCTGCCAGAATTGCCACATTGCCCATCCCTAATTTGTATAATTGGTTTATACCTCTGTGTAGCTGTTGGTTTGATCGCAGCGGGCCAGTGTGATTCCGTAGTAGCAGGCGGTGTGGAGTTCATGTCCGATGTTCCCATCCGCCACAGCCGCAAGATGAGGAAGACCATGCTGTCCCTCAACAAGGCCAAGACCATGGGCCAGAGACTGGCCCTGATTGGTAGCATCCGCATGGCACACCTTGCACCAGAGGTAACGAACACATGCACGCACATGAGTATGAGGAGTCAGATCTTCATAGAGTTTCTACAAAGGGATGTTCAATGAGATATTTCTTCCCCCTATGCTATACATTATAAATATCTTGCATTGGAGCAACTTTCCAATACAAATGGGATGCAAATATCTTATATTTTGCTCATGGCCTGAGATCAGTAAATGGTGGACCACAGTCAAACAAATTATGAATTAAATGACAATGAATGATTATGTGTGCAGCTGCCAGCTGTGGCTGAATTCTCCACGGAAGAGACCATGGGCCACAGTGCTGACCGTCTGGCTGCTGCCTTTGGGGTGTCACGGTTGGAGCAGGACGAGTTTTCCCTGAGATCGCATCACAATGCCAAGAAAGCACAGGATGCCGGCTTACTGGAGGACGTGATCTCCTTCAAGGTGCCAGGTAATCCTAGTGGAACTGGACATGGTTGTTTTATACTTGAACGCCATGTACACTTTCTGCATTCAATGTTTAAAGGAAAGCACAGTAGGGTGGGCCGTTTAGGCATTGTTTTAGTGTAATGGTTATTTTGTCATTTGGACAATATACACATGGAATAGCATGCAGTGTTTTCCACTGCCTTTTGGTTTCCTACTTCTCTTAATCGGCTCTCATTTCAGAACTAAGCTTTTAATTTACATTAATAGATGCTGTATATAGTTTTAATTATACACATACACATAATTTTCTTTTAAATTTCTTTTAAATATTTTTGGTTACTGGTAATCTGTTATCTTTTTTTGTTCAGAAGCCAGGTTTGTCTGGGGTTCAGTGTTGGTGGATTTGCTGTTCTAATGCTGAGTATTGTCCTCCTGCTCAGGCCGAGACATCGTCTCGAAGGATAACGGCATCCGCCCGTCCTCCATGGAGCAGATGGCCAAGCTGAAGCCAGCCTTCGTCAAACCCCACGGAACAGTGACCGCTGCCAACTCCTCCTTCCTGGTGTGTACACACACATACACACTTAACTATGCAACATTTACACCACTGCATATTCGTCCCCACAGTTCAGAAAGGCAAGAATGGCAACATATGTATGTCAATCCTATGAGAATGCACCCACGTACAAACACCCAGCCACACATGCTAGCCTCCAGGGATTGAAATTCCAGCCAGCCACCAGGCAGATTCTGGTCAAATATTGTTTGTGGTTAGCCTGTCAGCCTCTGGTGAACCTCTTGGTGCACTACCCACTGTAGCCGCTTAACAAAATAAGTTATTGTCCTGTTCATGGAACACTCACTGTAGCCGTTTTTCTGCTCGAATACCAGTATATTGCCGGGTAAATAATTAACATTCACACATCGTCCTCCTTACTATCATCAGTATCGTGTGACTGTTTCCACGAGAGATTGTTTTAAATTAGATTAAATTAACTTTAATCTAGCAGAGGTAATTTGACTTTGTACGTGTAAAGTGACAATTGGCATTTATACTCACGGGATAACAATGCATGCATTCTGAGAAGGTAGGGTGACGTGATATTGATGCTGACGGTATGAAATACACTGGTATTCAGAACAATGCAGGTTCCCAAGGACAGAGAACTTATACCTGTAAATTGCAGCCATTTCAAGCGTGTTGTAACAGGGTTTATGACCAGCTGAGTTCCTTCTGTATAGATTAGCTATTATCAGCAAAGACATTAGTGTAGAGTGGAAAAAAGGAGGGGACCAAGTATAGACCCATGGGTGTGGTCAAGATGACGTTCTAATCCAGAGTTAGTTGGAGACCACAGTATTGTGAAGTGTGGTGTATAAACTAAAGCTAGTTTTCACTAACCTCAGTAACCTGTGCATGTGTCCTTAGACTGATGGTGCCTCAGCTGTTCTCATCATGTCTGAAGAGAAAGCACTGGCCATGGGCTACAAGCCTAAAGCCTACCTCAGGTAACTTTTACCTATTTGCATCCAAAGCGACACCCAGTATGACAAGTGCACACATTTGTAGCATTGACTACCCTAGTACCCTAGCTGGGTAGTACTGGTAGTATGGTACACTATGAATCCGTCCAACCTTACTGTGTATATACTCTACTATACATAACCTTGTGGTGAATTAAGCCTAATTTATGCTTGAGTGGAAAAAGTGTGGTGCATGTTGCTCAACAGGAATGACACATCACTTTTTCGTTGACACTTCTTCAGTTGAGGATGTGTCATTTCGAGTGACATGTCAACACTTTTTCATCTAAGCATGAATTTATTAGGCTAAAACAGTGGCTCTCAAAGAGTCGTTCCATGAGGGACTCATTAAGACCCGAGGCCAATTCTAAGGCCTTGTAAATCAACAGTAGATGTACAAGCTCCCAGCGCGGCATGCTGTGAGCTTGTATAGCTGATATTTTGAATAGCTAAAATGACAGATGCTTTCCCAATGGGTTAACGATCTACATCTGGCATATTTACATCTAACCCTGTGTATTTAAAGGAGAATTCTGGGGTAGTCGTTTTCTTACCGTAAAATGACGATATCCATTAACCAGCGATGGAGGCAAAAAAAGAAAAACGTGCACGGCGCGTCAATTGCTAAATCGCTTATTTAGATCTCTCGACAATTATTAAAAAAAAAAAAAATTGTTGTCTGTTGTCCATGATGAAAGAAATCCAGGCTTTTGTCACAAATGGGCTTCCACCTACGGCGAGAGGCCGATGAACCCCACCTCCCTGCTTAAATCTACAGCGTGCTAGATATGTTTTCTTTATCGTCCCTACCAGTGGTTCATGGATGTATATTATCAGAAAGCGGTAAGAAATGGGCTACTCCGGGAATTCTCTGTTTTAATACATAAATCATGTTTTAGTGTAGATGAATGTGCATTGTCCCTACAAAGTGAACAAATAAAGTAATTGTTCCATAGATTTGTTGATAGTTTCTCTGTTTTGGCCCCACAGAGACTTTGTGTTTGTGTCCCAGGACCCCAAAGACCAGCTACTACTAGGGTGAGTCTGTTACAGCTGTTACGTTTCAGGAAATGGAAGAAATAACCTGTGTTAAAAGTATAGTATATAGACACATCATGTCTTGGTAATACTTTTCATTGGTTAAATTATAAAACCCACAGACAAACTTAACCACTCTACAAGCTTACATCGCATTGTGAGCATTTTCACTACTTTTGCGTGACAATGTAAGTATAAAATATGGCATTGGTTTATGAAAAGATCATAAAAAGTTGATATATGGACTCGGGAGATATATACACTATACACTACATCCGTGTGTAGTTTTGTTTGTTTACAGCTCAGATGTTTGCTACTACGTGGCTTATTTCTAACCTATAATGTTATCAGATACATATTTTAGCGTTCTGATTAAGTTTAAAATCAGCTGTGTTTAGAGGAACGTGAAAACAGGTGAATTAAATCAAGATTATTCTTTATTCATGCGGGGCTCGACACGTCATCACGCATCACATTTTTGTTCAAAGGAAGCAATTAAAACTTTCTGGACTTTTGATATAAAACTACACGCATTGAAAATGTCCCATTGTTTTGGCATCAATTGTTGGAGGGTGGATACATATTAATGTTAATAGATAGACAAAGATGTCGTAAACATCACATGAATTCAAGATTAGGACTTGGGAGTGAGTCAGCCGACAGATTAAATATTTTCACCCAGTAGATGTTACTGTATCTCAGTACAGTATGCTTTTCTCATTGACTTCTTCAGGCCAACGTACGGCACACCCAAGGCTCTGGACCGTGCCGGGCTGACCATGGCTGACATCGATGTGTTTGAGTTCCATGAGGCGTTCGCAGTAAGTCTGCAGATTGTGTCTGGGAGATGGAATGTGTTTAATATTCCATCGATCTCTGAGATATTGTGATTTATAGACGAGCAGATTTTCATAATTGAAGTAATTCCTTATCTATTGATCCTGTGTCTGTGTCTGGCTCAATGCCACCGTGGCCTTCTTTATTCATGGCCATCCATGTTTTGATGTAGCGAGTGAGATTTGACTAGCTCCACTCTAGTCTACACCACTCCAGTCCACAACAAGCGCTTAAGTGGTTCTGACAGAGCTGTACGAAATCAATGTGTTTCCTTCCCTGTGTGCGTTATTGATTGTTCGTTTGTTTCTTTTCCAGGGGCAGATCATGGCTAATTTGAAAGCTATGGACTCGGACTGGTTCGCTCAGACGTACATGGGCAGGAAATCAAAAGTAAGCTTGAATCTTCCACTTGGTGTCTATTTTGGGGGAATAGCTAGTGAGTTGGCTGTTGCTGCTACTATACCAATGTGACTCGATAACAAAGGGCGTAATAACATTTTAAAACCCCTCAATGTTCTACACAATGGTTATTGTCTCTGTGATAAAGGCCAAAAGGAAGGAAATGCGGGATACCCTTAGTGATGCGTTCATTCAGGGTCAATTGGCAGGTTATGTCTGATTTATACTTGGTTGAACGTGAAGCTTACAGCGCTTCACATTGCAATGTGTTGTGAGCTTGGAGGTCTATATTTTTAGTACAAGACACTGGCAAATAACAAAATATATAAGTCAGGCTTAAGACTCAACTGAAGAATGCATTGAGATCGGGTTGAGCAGATGTTGGTTAAATAAAACTAACATAACGTTTTCCTGTCTTTCTGCTTATTCTTCTGCCAACTGCCAGAGAGAGAGAGAGAGAGAGAATCCCCTAATATGTGTCTGCTCGTTTTGATTGGTATTATTGAAAGGGAGAAAAATATATTACGTTTCTGAACTTCTTTTGAGGAGTTTATGTACTGTATAAACTAATGTGGAAACAAATACCTGTTGAGTTTGCAGGTCTACAATTATCGGTACTATGTGTGGTGTGTTGGCACATATTGGAGTACCTTGCTTATATGTGCATAACTATTGTATTAATTAATATATCATGACCTGTACTTTCTATGGCTTCCATATAGTTGTCCCAGCTATTGGCAACGACATTCATCTACAATTCTGAACAAAACATCTCATTCATAGTGCAGTAGTGTTATTGTGATCTTAAGTCCAACCTTAATGCATTCCAGTTGGACTGTATTATTGGTTACACTTCCGGGTACAACTTGGAGGCGTTGCACTTACAACACAAGTCCAAGTGGATACGTGAAATGTATTCCTACTTTTCCACTTCCCAGAAGCCCTCAGGTGAGAGTAGCACCTGTGTGGTTTATTCTCTCTGGCTTGAGGCTTTTTCTCTTGCCTTTCTCAACATTGTTTAGTAGAGAAGGCCCCACCCACATGAGCACCACCTAGTCCATTTGTGAAATAGACTAGGAAATTCTTACCAGATTTGCAGCATCCTTGTCACCCTAATGAGACATTTCCTCCCTTTCTTGCGCTTAACCCATTTAGACCTGAGGGCGATTCTACAAATGTCTTCTAAATCCTGACAGTTTTCTGATAAACCTATATTTCTATGTCTGTGCGGACCCCCATCTGAAAATATGTTTTTATGGATTTATGGATTTGAGTTAAAAATGTTTGCTCTGAAAGAATATACATTTAAAGATTTGTGCCTCAATTTCAGGATTTTTCCAATAACATATCTACAACCAAGTGCTGTGAGCTTGTAGATCTGCTGTTTTTCAATAGCTAAAGTATAACATAATGCTTAAAACACCAGCAGGGATTCCCATCCAGAATGGGTTAATTCTCCTGATAATGATGTAAACTTTTGTACGATTTACATTTAAAGTGTGGCATACAGCTGATCTGATTTTAGGAGGAATTTGATGAGCGTGTTGCTGCAGTGAGCTACCAGCCGGTGGCTCATGTTCTCCATTTCCATATGTGCACGGATTTTGCCTTGCCTCTGGGCATAAGGGTTAAGGCTAGAATAAACTCAGTGAAATGCCAAAAATGGGCGGAAATATAGTTTTCAAGTGACGTCTTTCTTTTTTTTCTCACTTTGCACAATGAATGAATAGTAGAAACAAAGATCACTGTCAAATATATTTTTTATAAAAGACTAAAAGATTTGGACTTACTGTAAGAGTTGAGAATTATATATATATAATTCTCAACTCTTACAGTAAGTCCAACAGATTTTTCCACACAGTCTCCTCACTTGACAGATTTTTCAAGCACAATTCAGATATACAGTACAGTACTACAGGTATCGCTGGAGACTGGTGTTCTTTGAAGTGTAGTCATTTCCCACATTATTAATGCAGTCAAAAAGTGACTGCATGAATGAAAAGTGTTGTTGAATACTTTTCTTCAAGTGACAATTTTACAGTTTTGGCAGACTCTTATCCAGAGTGACTTACAAGTGCAAGATCATAGTAAGCGTGAACCATGATGCATGCACTTTGATCATTTCCTCGCAGTTTATGGGAAACTGTGCGTAAGGTTTCCCAGTTCGAGAGCTATTCCATGTTGAAGAGTTGCATGTTAAATTTGTCCCCGTTTTGTGCAGGTCGGCACTCCACCGATGGAGAAGTTCAACCTGTGGGGAGGCTCCCTGTCCCTGGGTCACCCGTTTGGAGCCACAGGCTGCAGGCTGGTCACAACCGTAGCACACCGTCTGATGAAGGAAGGGGGACAGTACGGACTGGTGGCAGCGTGTGCAGCAGGAGGACAGGTGAGGAACACATACCACTATGATGAAAAATGTTGGTCGACTACCTTTTTTTCACTGACAGACTGAATAAGAACTAAGCTATGATGACAAAATATATATAAAAACTAAATATACTGACAATTTTGTCAACACATAAAAACTTGACTAAAATGTTAGGGAGGGACTAGTGGAGACTGGAGACGTGATAAAGGACAAGTCATTTTATGCTTTGTTGCATTCTGAAATTGGCAGATGTACAAGCTCACAACACGTGGCTCTGCGATGCGTTGTGAGCTTGTAGATAGTCTAAAATCTGCGATTACGAAGCAATCAAGGCCCCCCAAAATACATTTCAGTGGAAATCAACTGTAGATTTAGGCGACTAAACCTAGACTAACACTAAAACATTTCAGGTGACTAAAACTAAATGGAATTTAATTCAAAAGACTGAATAAACTAAAATCTTAATTTGCTGTTAAAATCAACACTCGGAAACAACAGTTTGTACTGTAGGGAAAAGACCATGACATGCCTGTGTTTTTCTTTTAGTCACATCTTGCCTTAGATTGCTTTGGCAAATGTTATTTTGGCACTCACATAGTTCACATAATGTAATGTATATCCATAATATCATGATATGAGACTAGATATCGTGATATGGAAAACGCATTATCATTTCTTGGTTTTAATTACATAGGCCTTTGTTTTCTTCCAAAATGTGAAAATGGTTGATCTACAAACTCGCAACACGTTATATCGCAAAACGCTGTGAGCTTGTAGAGCTGCTATTGAAGGTTTTGAAAAAAAAATAATGTGTATTATTGGCACAACATTGATATAGAGGTATTTGATTTAAAAACGTATATATTGCCCATATCCATGATCTATACATTGATTGTATATTGTTTGGATGTTCCAGGGTCATGCCATGGTGATTGAGGCCTACCCCCAGTAAAGCACTGAGGCTCTGTGGCTCCATCACAACAACTCCACACGCATCAGTAGCGCTACGGAGGCTGTACATGCATACCGCCAGCACTTTGCCTTGATTGGGGAATTAACCGTGTTCCCTGATTTATACCTGGTTCGTTGCGTCGCACACGGGAAAAGAACCCATCTACAAGCTCACAATGTGTCACAGACTCATTGTGAGCTTGTAGATGTGCTATTTTCGGTGCATTGACACCTGCTCACAACCAAGTATAAATCAGCCCAGTGTTTGTGAAGGCCTGTATGTAAATGTACATGTTGTTTATAGGGATTGTCCTGGTATGTTCATGTGCCTTGGGTTTGTTTCACTTTGGGGTGCAGCGTTGCAGTACCGTACGTCATTGGCAGGATCTAGTCAGCACTCCTGAAGTCTGAAATGTAATATAGAGAGGTGTATGCATTCATGAGGAGCTAATAATAATGATAATAGCATTGTTTATAAAAATGTAAAATGTCTTTTTCTTACAAACTCATGGAATAAAATGGTCTGATGGTAACTAGACAAACACTCATTTGTTACTTTTCACAGTATTTTATTCTGTGAAATCTGCATGATTAAGACTTATTCAGATAGGAAAAGATGTCGATTAAATATGTGGGCAATGGAACTAAAGTAAATCACTATTAATCTTAACCCTACTGTGCGCAGTATATACAGTACTTTAACTGGAATCCCCCAGGGTTCTGTATTTGGCCCCCTCCTTTTCCCCCGCCTACACCAGATGATGAATATGATAATCGCGTACATACCGTACACCAACATGTATTTGGGTTCTGATGGGTATGATTTTTAGATTCAAAATTGTTATAGCTGCCAGTCCAACTTTCTCACTGACAAAAACAAATTCACTCTGTGTGGGTAAATATATATCAACACATTGTTTCACAACCGCAGGCAACTTTGGTGCGTGTATGATCTCCTTAGTGTTCACAGGGGATTCCAGTCTGCTCAGCGCCTGCATAGACGATCGCACACACGCGCACACACACACACACACACACACACACACACACTAGTAAACACAGACACGACTTGCTCATACATACTGTATGCACATACACATTTCTCACAGGTCGGGGCTTGTTAACATAACTTCAGACAATTCTGTTTAAAATGTATTTAAAGATTTAATTCTCCTTAAACCGTTGACACTGTGTGTGTGTGTGTGTGTGTGTGTGAGTGAGAGAGGTGGAGTTGATGAATGCAGTGTTTGTCACACAGGCTTACAGGCAGGGGGAATAAAACCAATGTTTTACTGGCAAGGCAAAACGGAGCTCAAATGTAAATAGCAGCGTGCGGGAGAGAAGTTTTTTTCCCCCTTCTTGTTTTAAAGCTTCAAACCGCCTCAACCCTGCGAGACGTGGAGACACGCAGACACACACCGGCATAGCGGGCGCCTCCCTGCCTCGGCAGAGCTTTGATCAGACGGAGCCTTTTATGGGGTGTGACTGGCGAATGCACCCGCTGCTGTCACTACAAATCTACCTCACCGCACTCGCGGGGAAGAGGGGGATCGGGGGGAGGGGGGGGGGGGGTAGGAGGGAAGAGAGAGATGCAGGGAGAGGGGGAGCTTTCATCTCGTCCTACTCCGCTCACACGGGGCAGCACCTGCTGAAAGCTGCACTTGACTTCCCCTTCCTCCACCTGCTCGATGGGGTGCATCTGTGGCGCTGTGTGTCTGTGCTGCTGCGCAGAGATGGAGTCATTATTACACTATGGAAAGTTGCTTAATGTTATGCACATACAGTACATACACAAGACGGGCCAACTTTGGGAAGTTGTGTGCGTTATAGTCATAATATTCCCACTTGACTTAGTGTAGTGTATGGTACTGTATATGTTAACATTGGAACTTTTGCCTGAGGTGTCAAGGAAAATCCTGCGCCTATAGTCTGTATGCTTTGAGTCTTTCTGCCCACTATTTTGGCCTGCAGTCTTGCAATCTTTGCACTAAAATGATCCCCAAATTATCTAAAATTGCCAACTCCTCATTGTGGTATTTATGGTTTGTGAACGCACATCATTGATGTGTGTACTATAAATGCTGCTGTTCCTGTTTTTAGTCTGCATATAATGTAAAACTAAACTTAAGTCAGAGGTGTTTAAAATGTTTCTAGGACATACTGTAGAATACATATGCCTGGGCTACACACAATGACCTCTCACATATTGGAATATGCCCATCGCCTGGAGTGCCATGGTATAACCATCTGTGTTCAAAATCATGGTTGGTAAGGGATTATAATTTGCAATGTGTGAAATCATACATGCTACTGGCACCATATTGAACTTAAGTGACCTTCAAATTGTGTTATACAAAATGATCCACTTCTTATTTCTACAGGATACAGGCCTATGTCAAATGGGCCACGCCTTGCCGTATAGCACGGTACTTCATCTTTCAGACAAAGGCTCGATCCAGTTTGAATATTGAAGACCCACACAGATGTAACCGTAGGCTGCCCAGACAGAATCCCTGCAGGTAAGCTCAAGTCTCCAAGCAGAGATTGACATGGATTCAAGTTCTCAGGTTTCAGTCATTTAAAGAGTTCTCCCCCATTAGAATAGATCAACCTAGCAATAGAAGAAGCATCTTCCATAAAACCCTATGGTCTGGGATATTTCATAAAAACAAAGGTTAAAGCCTCGTTTTGCGATTTCTTCAATATGTTTACTGTAGAACAGCAGGAACATGTTTAAAATGATAACTAAACATCCTAATTACCGGTATACATTTTGTGTTAATTATTTAGGAAACGGTGCTAATGTGGGGCAGTCCTATCACAGATTGGGGTGGCTTAACGAAATTGTGAGTTTTGTTTTTGCTTTAATTTATATCGTTCCTATTCTTGGGCAAACATTCACAAAGCGCTGCAAGCTTTTAGATCTGCTATTTTAGACAAAGACATTTAGTGTAGCTGGGGGACAAAAGCAGGGGGTCTTGTATCAACCCCTGGGAGACTCAACTAAGTATATTTACTAATGGTGCATAGCCTACTGTGGTTCCTACAAGACCTGAAATTTGGTATAGGGGACAATTTATTGTGTGTCTATGCGTGCCGTGCATGGTTAGTGGTTACAAGGGTCCACAATGGTGGATTTCCTTCCGCAGAACCTTGGCGTCCGCAGGAGCAGCAGGCTCTGCAGTAGTCTGTGTGGACACAAACGCACAAATACATCCTGATTTCTGTCGGTTTTACAGCTGCTGTACACGGCGGGATGGCAGGGGATGGTGTGTGTGGATCGCAACTGGATTATGAGCCGCGGTAATTGGCTGTCCAGAGAAACTGTGTGTGTGTGTGTGTGTGTGCATTCTGTCCGGAGTTCATCATGTTCTCATAACAGTCGGTTAGGGCTGTCCGCTGGGCTCCCTCTCCTTTCGGGATTGTAAATGTTATTGATCAGACGCAATACGCTGCATCCATAACAAGACGAGCAACTCATTAGGAGCCGTACACACCCATACACACATCCTCATTAACACTCTCGCTCGCCATACACACTACACATCCATGCACACACATCTCTAGTTGTCAGACACACACACACCAATTCGGCTGCTTCAGTTGAGTGAGATGGGGGTTTAAGATGGGGGGGTGTGTGTGGTGGGGGGATTGTGGAGCAGAGAATGTGGACATGAATGGTGCACAGCATGTCAGTGTGCGCGTGTGTGTTTGCCCACGCATGTACATTTGTGTCTGTGTGCAGCGTGACATTTGCACGAGATTGTGTGTGTGTGTGTGTGTGTGTATGTCTGTGCGTAGGTGCACCCAGGAGCGTGTGTGTGTGTGTGTGCGTGTCAGAGACTGTCAGCTGCAGTGTCTGGTGTCAGGGCGAGAGGCGAGACATTAACAGCTTCTGTCATTGTGCTGACAAAATGGTGGCATGAGATTTCCCATGGTGCCCTGATGACTGCTGGCGTTTGTCAACAAGCCCTGTCACCACGGCAATGAGGGGAGGGGAGAGGGGGTGGAATGGGGGTTGGCGGGGTTGAGGGGGTAGTGACAGGGCCCAGACCTTTTCCCATGAGCACCAGGGAGAGCGGTGTGTGGAGAGAGAGTGTGTGTGTGTGTGTGTGTGTGTGTGTGTGTATATATATATAATATATATATATATATATATATATATATATATGTGTGTGTGTGTGTGTGTACTGAGGGGGGGGGTTGTCTCTCAGCAGCTTTCATACTAGACTACGAAAAAACCAAAATGAGCTGTCACTGCAATTCCCAGGATGCCTTGCTGTTTAGCATAGCAGCAGCAGCAGTGTGTGTGTGTGTGTGGGCGCCAGTAAGCTGGATAAGCTAACTCTCTTTCTCCCTATCACACATATTCTCTCACTCTCTCTGTCTCTCTCTCTTTCTCTCTCTCTCTCTCTCTCTCTCTCTCTCTCTCTCTCTCACACACACACACAAAACTCTCTCTCTCTCTCCCTCTCTCTCTCTCAGATAATTAAGCATAGCAGAAGCTCCCCCTGACGCGAGGCAGAGCTCATCTGCATTTTGGCCTCCGGCACGCGGTTAGGAGCAACGCCTGATGGAGAGAGGGAGGGAGCGAGGGGGGAGAGAGAGATGGAGAGAGAGAGGGAGAGAGGGTAAGGAGCCAATTAGGCAGCTGGATGGATGAGTGACTGGCAGCACTCTTGACATACCACTATCTGGGCTTCTCTGTTGGGGCGTGCACACACACATGCACACGCACACGCGCACGCGCACACACTCTTTCACTCTTTCACTCTTTCACTCCATCTTTCTTTTTCTCTCCCTCACCATCTCTTGCTCTATCCTTTTCTCTCTCTCAATCTTTACCTATCTTTTATTTTTTCTCACTACATATCCTCTCTCTCTCAGACTGTGTTGCTGCCTCTTGTTCTCTCTCTCTGTCATGCTGTTTCGGGATGCTCTTGCCATCAGGCCTGTGGCCCAATCATATCTCCTGCAGGGCAAAAATGTCCAGCAGCCTTGTCCAATGATAGAGCCCGCCGGGCTGTGGTCCCGCCTCTCAGGAGGCGAGATCAATAGGATCGCTGGTGGGGTGTGGTGGGGGAGGTTGGGTGCAAAGGTCGTCTGCTTTCCGTCAAACCACAACTCTTCGTATTCTCTCCTCATGACAAGTTAGGGTGACTTGGAGTTTCATCCTTGCTGAAATGTGGACTGTGTGTGTGCATGCGCGTGTGTGCGTGTGCTACTGTATCTCTTCGGCAGTGAGTTAGTAAGCTGCTCTGTGTCTCCAGTGGATGTTAGAGGATTGGGCCAGACAGTGCCGAGAACACAGTCCGTTCTGGCTTATAGCTCACACACTTCAGCCTGTGAGCCACAGTGCCTGAGTGAGTGAACCTCGGCCTGCAGAGATGTGATTGTTTTGGAAGTGGGGACGGAGGGCCCCTGTCTGCAGAGGAACTGCAGAGGAAAACCAAACACACGCTTAATGGGCAGAGGCCGCCGGAGAAAGAGATACTAGACAGAGATGCTTCCAGACTGTGGACTGAGTTGCCTTAGCTGCGTGTTATGCCCTGTTGTATTCTCTTTCCTTCTTAAATGTTTCAATTAAATAGCAGATCTATTCTATACATCACGGCACATGAGCTTGTAGATAGGCTGTTGTTGTACGACAAAGTATTATTTATCGTTGCTGTCGGATGGAAACCTTTTAAATCCAAAAAAGCCTGTTCCTTTTTTTTATTAGTATTTCAAAAGTGATTTAAAATAGTCAGATGAGGAAAGGGCAAGCTGTGTACTTTCAGTGGCAGCTTTATTATGGTTTGCTGGTGAGAAGCACACACATGCAGTTGTTTATTACTGGGGGAGGTGGGTGCCCAACTGCAATGCTTTTACCCACATTGAACCTGGCGTCCATATTTTGGGCATCTCATTATAGGTGAACATTTTCAAACATTTTCAAAGTTTTGACACGTGAGCTTGTTAAAACCTGCTAATATTGGTATATTTTGCGATTGGTCATACAACTGAGCAAGGAGCAGCTACAGGTGTAAGAGGGAATTCAGAGGGGGACCTGCGATCTTCTGCCCAGGGGCCTACTTCGCTAACCTTTAGCCAGCCTCTTTCTACTCACATGGCTGACACCATTTGGCACAGGCAACACAGGATAACATGCAGAGCAATGTCTTTCTGATTCACGGAGGCTCTTTGTGTAAATGGCTTCCCAACTGTATGCAAATCCAGCAGCAAGTTCAGGTGCGGGGATAAACAGATGTGCAGCCGCGTGGAAGCGAGTATTTGCAAATGACAGAAGTAACGCAGCTGGTTGACAGCAACACAGTCAGGGGTATTGTACCACAGGACATACACCACAGCTGTAGTTTTCTTGTTTGCCCACAGAAAGATGCAGGGAGAGAGAGGGAGGAGAGGAGACAGCCAAAGGACAAATAGATTCACAGAAGAGAGAGCAGACAGTGCCTGCTGGTGAGACAAGCAGAGCATGTGCGGACTAGAGAGACTAGGATGTGGTAGGAGGTGGAACAGAGACAGGAGAATGAGTGTGTGAAACCGGGTTAGAGACTAGTGTAGTACATGCAACTGGATTACAATAATCTGTGGCACTCAGATTCCAGATACTTTGAGAATAATGTATCTCTACCTTGGTTGAAGGTCTGGATAGAATACATTTCACCTTCAATCATAACATTTGAAAAGGTATCATGAGTAGATGGGAGCAGATACTGTAGGATTCTCCCAGAAAGAGCATAACTGTTGGTGTGAGGATCAAGTTTACTTAATTCTTCTGATTCTGCTGCAAAGTTTATGGCAGTGATTCTCAACCTTTTTAATAACCAGGAGGACCCCAGTTTTATATGCATTAGGCCACCATGCACGTCCATTTCATATGATTTTGTATCTCTCAGACCAGTTTACGCTGTAAAATCCTTAGGATCTGTTTGTTTCCATTTAGACCCTTATGGGTCTGTTTCTTTCCATTTGTACACTCTCCCACTTACTGGTTCCTAACTATCCATCATTTAGCTGGGGCCCCCCTTGAAACCCCTCAAGTACCCCTGGGGGTCCCCGGACCCCATGTTGAGAACCACTGACTTATAGGATTACTTGTGAGACATGTTTGAGGTGGAAAGGTGTATTGAGACTGAGATGCTGCTAGTCATGGATTTGGGGGCGATTGAAGAATAGAAGAAAGAACCTGGTCTCTGCTCTCTGGCACCTGTACGATTGTGAAATTATACAATGTTGCCAAGGTCGCAAAGGTTACAGAACTGTACAGTAACTACAAATGAGGGTGCCTGGTGGCTCAACCAGTTAGTGCACAGCTTCTAGTGCAGTGGTTCCCAAAGTTTGGTCTGGGGACCCCCAGGGGTCCTTGGGGGTCCCCAGCTATATTATAGTTTGGAACCAAATGAACCGTTATGGGTTAACATTGACATTGATATTGAGGTCCGTAAACTAATTAATGTCAAACTGGGGGTCCTTGAAATTAAATGGGTTGAGAATCACTGCCAGAGCCGTAAAAATCTTCTCTTATGGGGGTCCTTGGCATATATTTTCAAATGGGGGTCCGTAGGCTATTGAGTGTCACCTTGACATGAAAAAGTTTAGTGAGCATGACGACGACCTGGCTTCAAATAATCTTTCTTAGATTTGATGATGAAGGTGACTTTCCTCACCCTGGATGCTTAGGTCTATAAAATAGACAAATTAGAAGTTGGTGTTGGTGCCTTGGTGGCACTGGAGTAAAGGTACTGTATGGAAATTCCAACCGCCTAATGACATTAACAATAAGGGGGACCTAGAGTTGAGCTGCGTGGGTCTACTCTTCGCCAACCTTGGCCTTTGAACCTTGTGTTGTGGTAATGGTACAGTATACAGTATTAACCACTTAAACCCCCTCCTTATTTCCCTCTACACCAAATTTCTTTGAAAATGGTTCTTCTGACGGGCACGGTGGAACAGTTGGTAGTACTGTCGAGTGTCGCCTCACAGCTAGAAGGTCCTGGGTTCAATTCCCGCTGGGGATGCTGTGGGCGCTGGGGGCGTGTTCCCTCCTCCGCGTCACCAGTGCCCATACCCGAGGCGGGGTTGGCGAAAGGGCCTTTCTGTGTGGAGTTTGCTCTCCCCGTGTCCCCTATAGGGTATGTACCCTCACAAAAACATGCAGTAATCCTGTTCTAGCGGGGGATAGTAGAATAGATTTTTTTTCTTCTGAGTGTTGGTAAACATTGCGTTTAATTGTACTATTTCAGCCTGTTTTAGCCTGATGTTCACCTACTATGACATGCCCAGGTAGAGAAGCTAGGGTTCATGAGGTTAAGAAATTGCAAACAGAGAGACATACACTATTACACACACACACACACACACACACACACACACACACACACTAATGGGCGCATGCAACCACACATATGCACTCGGATGTGCGCAGACACACACACGCACACACACACACACACACACACACACACACACACACACACACACACACACACACACACACACACACACACACACACACACACACTTTGTATTTCTTTAGCAGCTCAACTACAGAGACTTCATATCTATCTAACTATAAATGCACCAAGTCTCTGTGTGTGTACACAGTTGTAATCCACGTAACTCGAGAACGGTTCGCCCCACCGACTTCAAATTCGACACACACGTTCCACCCCACCACAGGGGGTGCAGTGCCCGGTGTCGAGTCGGTCGGACCCACGGTTGTCCAGAACCGCCCCAAAAAGGCCTCTGCCCGGACCCTGGGCAGGGACCCTGCCCACTACCCAGTATCCATATATGGAGCTGGCCCTTTCTGACATCATTCTGACGTCTGCATAGACTGCATTTGGGCATGCCTGACAAAGAACTCCATATATGGGCATAAAAGGGACATAGACGGCATCCATTTCCAACTTGCATCGTTCCAAGTAGGCCAGTGCCCAATGGGCATTGCTATAGAGGCTCAAATGGGCACCGCTCTAGTAAATGAACAGTATAAGACATGAGGAAGTACAACATTACCTCATAGGAGGCTAAAGAGCCAATAGACAGTATATACTATACATTGATATTACTACAGAGGGGACGCCAAATCTTTGTGTAATTGCATCATTTACCAATTAAACTTCCTATTCTGAGGCAGAGGCAACATTAGCCAAGTTCACAATGCATTGCAGAGCGAGGCCTTGTGAGCTTGTAGATCATCTATTTTCAGCCAAACAGTTTGGTGTAGGGAAAAAAAAGAGAAGACAAAGTACAGAGTGAAATGACAAGGTCAAGTATTGACAGTTTAATTGGTTTAATGTCTGAAAATACATGAACATGAAATGCATGAATACAACATGATAGTGCTATCAAACAAGTCTATGAAGCTACTGTAGCTGTGGAATCTAGGAAAATGTTTTATTTGCAACACAATTTTATACGACATGCAGTGAGGTTCCCTGCTTCTTCTCTATCTCAGCTGAAAAACATTGAAGACCCCTGATCTAGAGAGAGAACGGGGATAGAAACTTAAGAAAAGTGATGAAAGGTCCAGGAGAGTTAAGGGAGGATGAAGTGAGGGAGGTACATCTAATTTAATCTACTGAGATTTTGCATGATTAGGCCATTTATACAGATTTTATTTTGGAATAATTACCCAATTTTACGATTTGTGATATTTCACTTTCAAAAAAGTTTTGGGTAATTTCATAGTCTACTATGGCTTGTGTGAATACCCTGGACAGTTTTCAAGTTGCTTGATTGAGTATTTAGATATTTGATATTCATTTTGCCCCCTTCCTATACAAGCCCATTCCTCTAAATCACTCGTCCCTGGTGACTGATATTTACTTTTATTTTTATTACTACCATACGTTTGTGATTACCTCAATAATATAAACATTCTATTTCTGGCTATACTTCAATCCATACTTTCAACTAAACTATGCAGTGATATTGTAACTTCGATAATAACAATAAAGACATACCATTGAAATGTATGTATAACCAATGGTTTCCAGGTAGGAGAAATGCATAAAAAATATGATCATTTCCCTGAAAATAATAGATCTACGTTCTGCAGATGCGCTGAGAGTTTATAGATCGGCTATTTTCAAAGAAGGTTCAGGTTCATTTGTCATGTGTACAAATACAAAATACATGAACATTTAATATCATCACAAGAACAAAACGGTGTGGACCTACATGGCTATGTGTCCACACAGCCATGTACTGTAGGTCCACACCGTCCAGAAGTGTGTAGCGTAGAGGGAAAGTATCCGCTTTAAGTTGTTAAAGGTGGATTCATAATGCATGAATAATGACCGTACCTGTATGTGACTACAGTAACGTAATTACTGTCCAAATTACAGAATAGTTTCATCACCAGTATTGTAAATTGTATATAAAGTTATGAATTAACATTATCTTGCAACCTAATATCGCCATATTAAGTAAGCAAAAGAACATGCAGTTTCTTTCTAAATGATATTTGTAGAAAAACGTGTTGTCATAAAGCTAATAGAAATTTTAATACTTGTTATAAAGGAGAGGTAAAATTATAATTGTTTCATGATCAGGAATATGGCACATTTTTAGAGAAATGATCATGGGTTGTGCATGGTCAGCATTTCACTGTAATCCCTTTTATTTAAATGCACCTGATTGTCACTTTTACCACACAGTAAAAGCGTAACATTAACTACAGGATGTAATGTCTTCTTTACATCACCAAAACCCTGTAAACTTTTCTTTCTACCACTCCTTTTAGGATTAGTTCAGAGTTTTGGACCTAAAGCTGTAGGAAATACTTGCCATTAATATTGTGGTTGCAGGAATTCATTGATTGCCTGAGTCCCGTGGTGGGAGGTCTGTTTTTGGTGATATTAAGTAGTTCCGGTCATTTGGTGGGGGGTCACTCATTAAAAATAAAATAATCCACAAAACTAGCGTCATTTGTATTGTTGACATATTTCTAACATATGCAGTCAACTTTGACCCCTCTGTCACATGGAACTAATTCTTGTGTGCAGTATCACTACGCCAGCAGCAGCACAAAAACATAGTTCCATGTGACAGACAGAGGGGTCAAAGTTGAACAAAATGTATTTTTAATGAGTGGACCCCAGGCCCCCACCAAACTACTTAATATTCACCAAAACCAGACCAGAACTCCCACCACGGGGCTCAGGCAATCAATTAATACCTTTGCAACCACTATATTAATTGCAAGTATTTCCTACAGCTTTAAGTCCAAAAATCTGAACTAACCCTTTCATAGAGAGGGGAGGGGGGTGGGGGGATGAGGGACAGGTGGGTGGAGAGGAGGTGGTGTGGGTGGGGGGGGGGGGGGGGGGGGGGGTTGTAGGGGGGATAGATGCTGGGACAGAAGGATGGAGAGAGTAAATCCTTTTCTTCATCATTACCTCGTCTCTGCCACTGCCCTCACCTTAATTAGTCTCAGAGCAGCCTGCGCAGCCAGGAGTCTGCCTCCGCTCTCCCTCGCACTCTCTCTGTTCCCTTCTTCCTTCCATCCTCCGCCCTCGCTACATCCATCCGTCCTTATCATCTCGCCCTCTCTTCCTCTCTGCCCCCTCTCCTCTCCTCTCCTCTCCTCTCCTCTCCTCTCCTCTCCTCTCCTCTTTATTTCCTCCAGCGTTAGCTCTCCTCTCTCTTTTTCTGTCACTCTCTGTCTCTGTCTGTCTCTCTGTCTCTCTCTCTCTGTCTCTGTCTCTCTTTGTCTCTCTCTGTCTCAGGGAAATTGACTGAAATACCGACCCTAACCCGCAATATCAACAGCTGTGCAGCAGAACACAGTACAAAGAGTTCAATGTTGCTAAATACTGGAGAGTCACACACACACACCTGGCTGCTCCAGGCTTGGCAGCTATAAATACTAAGGATTGCAAAGGGAAGGAAACTCGGTTAAAAAGTTAAGTGGGGAAAAAAGCAGCGCAGCGAGATTGACACTCCGACGCCTCAAATCTCTAGAGGCTAAATTAGGAGATCCGGATCCCCGCACGCGCGCACACACACACACACACACACACACACACAGTTACTACTTGCAGACAAGCACACCTACAGACACATGCTCATACACATCCACATAAACTCAACACAAATCTCTAAGCAGACCTACAAGGAGACACACACACATACACACGCGCACGCACGTCCTCTGTCAATCTAAGTGGTCCCCAGCTCCACAGCTTGAGACTAGAGGCCTAGAGAATGTCCCCAGCTCCCTGGCACCAGCAGAATGTTGATGACGAGGCCTATTCATATGGCAAGCCATTAGACGTGGTTAGCTGGATGATGCGTTGGAAGTAATTCTCGTCTCTTTATCATTTTTATGGTAATTCTGTGCCATTACCGTGAGCTGGAATGTGATGGAGAGAGACAAGAAAACGACAGGGAGAGCGAGAGAGAGACAGAGAGACGGGGGAGGGGATGATGTGCAAAACAGAACGGCTCGTGAACTGGATTCAAACCGGCAACTTTGGAAGTGAACACAGAACACAACTTTAGGCCGTGGAGACGTCGGGAATCTCAGGATGACCGGATGAGATTTAATTAGTTGTTTCTTATTACTTGTTGTTATTGCTGTCGGGTGGAAACCTCATATGTCCAAAACTGTTACTTTTCAGGATTCAAATAACAAAAGAACCCCACGTTTTGAACTTGTGTGACACAAGTATGATCAATATGGAAATAAGTAGCCTGAAATTGTCCTCGGTAGATTTGGTCTGGCACTGCTCAGTTGTGATTGGATTTCACTCCCTCCGAAGTAGTAGACCAATCAGGAACCACTATGCAAATATGGGGCAGGTTTATCACCAGAGGCATTTTCTTTAATCCGCCCCTTGGAAATGCAGGTTCCACTCAGATTCCAGACTAATTTCTACGCAGTGATATTAGTCTGGACATGACCTTTCCAAGCGAAGAAGCAGTGACTATACTCCGAGTCTCTCTCGCAGTGACATCATATTTGAACTGGGGACCCCCCACCCCGACAAGCACTTGGAAGGAGGAGTAGGAGTTGAGGCATTTAATTTAGTTTGAATCTGTTCCACAGATATATATTGATCTATAAGTTGCGAGGCGTAGTCTGGCCATGCCAGGCTAAGGGTCAGAGTGTGTGAACTGGCTCCTTCATTTCTCTTCTCGTCTTGTTTCAATGTAAACGGCAACAGTTGCAGCCAAACTTCACCGGAGCATCATTGTGTTTATAACAGCTCTCTGATTGTGATTTTCAAGATTTGGGCTACACTGTTGCACACATGCGAAACTAAATCATGCGTGTGCGTGTGTAATCACACACGCACACTGTGCCCCAACATTCATATTAGAATGTCATGGAAAATGATTTACAATTGGTCTGGGGAGAGGGTCATTTTACATAATTTGCTTGCTTAGCTTGTTTACCTTTCATTATTGGACCAGTGAATAAAGATTCAGATACCCAAGTGACAATGGCAAGAAAATGACACCCACTGATCCACTCAGTTGAGGGAGCATGTTTTCTGGTCTTGTACTTTAGGGGGCGCTGTTAACATGCTCCTTGTCGTCCCAAGCCCATGGCTGCTGAGTGCAGCGCTAATTTAGCATCAACACAGTAAGGAAGGGACCATCTCCTAAACCATGACAGACCACCGCCACTAGATGGCGTTAAGGCTCTGTAGACTGAACCTTGTTGAAACCAATCTAAGACATGTCTATCTGTGTGACTGACTGTAGACCTGTCTGCCAGGCTTTCTACTGTCTGTCTGTCTGTCCGTCTGTCAGTAATACTGATACGTCTGTCTGTCTGGAACGTTGTGGGCTATACTTGCTTGTTTCTGTCTTTCTAACATAAGCTGTCTCTGTCCGTGCTGCTTGTTTTTCAGGGAGTGAGGCGCAATCTATTGATTAAAGTATGGATGAGTGCTGTGTTCTCGCACGCACACGCACGCATGCACATACACTACGCGCGCCGCACACACACACATGCTCACACAAAAGCAAGACAAACTATACATTCCATCTGCATACGGTATAACCCCCCCACCCCTTTTCCACGCTATTAAGTTGCACAGGTGTACAGTATATAGAAGTGTATTTATGTACAGTATGTGAATACCTAAATACACATTCTGAATTACCCCTGCACATTCTGCACATCCCCCATTGCTGCTAAGGTTTTACCCACACCTGCCATGTAGGCTACTGCCAACTTTATTTTTATTATTATTATTATCGTTAATATCTTGTGGTTAAATGATTATTGAGCACAATATGCACACACACACACACACACACACACACACACACACACACACACACACACACACACACACACACACACTTAAGAGGCAGTAACCATTCAGTCCATTCTTCCGTAAATCAGTTGGCCTCAGGGCTCTCTTAACCCTTTCTGTGTGTGCGTGCCTATTTCCCTCTTCATGTGTGTGTGTGTGTGTGTGTGTGTGTGTGTGTCTCTCTCTCTCTCTCTCTCTCTCTCTCGCTCTCTCTCACTCTCTCTCTCTCTCAGATGTCTCTTTGAAAATGATAATGCTGGTGGACAGTACAGATGAATGGCACCCTGTCTATATGGGAGTATTAAATTATCCCGTTTCCAAGATTAAATGAATACACTGAACATTCCTGAGTGTTAATATAATTACAAATGGATTAATGGCCACTGAGGATTCTACTGGTATTACATATTCTAGTATTCTCTCAATCGATAGATATGTAGTGGTTCAAAATAGGAATGGTGTATATACTGTGTTGTATAGTATTCTATTCTATACGCTACATGAAGTTTGGTTTTTATGTAAACCTATTTGGATGAGCTTGTGACACTGATTTTGGTTGACTTGAATTTTGTGTATACTTCAAGCATAAGAATATTTACTTTGACACAATACTGGACCAATGTTGTCATATTCTTATGGCATTTGCCAGTTAGGCCCTAAATACTTTGTGGTGTGACAAATATCAAAAATAGCAGATTGGCTATTGATGATTTTAGGTTACGTGTGTGCGTGCGTGTGGTTAAAATAAGCTCTGCACTCCAAGGTAGCATATCCAGGTTAGTGTTATCCATGGCTGTTGCTTTAGTGTTATGTATACTTGTATACACTATTAGAGTTAGCTTGAGTAGCGTTAAAAAAACCTAGAATGACCCAGTAACTGTGGAGTATGTTTGCTGTTGTAGCACTATGGTTTTCAAAGGAAAGACAATGGTACGGACAGGTGTGCAACTGTGCATACATTCTCTCTCTCTCTCACACACACACACACACACACACACACACACACATACACTCCCAGATTTCAGTATCAGCGAGTTGTCTCGATCTGGCTGAACCCCCGTAATGCTCCTATTAGCAGCTTCAGTTAAAATGGCATTTCATCAGGCAGCTGACAAGTGAATTATCTCTCCGACTCTTCCTCCCTATTTCCTCCCCCCCTCCCACCCTCCCCTCTCTCTCTCTCTCTCTGCCTCTGTCTACCACTCTCCCCCCGGCTCTGTGACAGTAGCCTAAGGCCTGAGATAAAGAGCAGGCACGCGGCGCGCGGCGCTCTCACACACACGCTGCAGAACTGAAGTGACATCCTGTCAAAACAATAGTTTACTACAACAGGAACTTGTGTGTTCTATCAGACAGAGGCTGAATTTCAACTTTGGGATGTATAGATTTCTCTTTCATATTGATCTTCCACAGTTTTATAGTCTTGTGTGTGTGTGTGTGTGTGTGTGTGTGTGTGTGTGTGTGTGTGTGTGTGTGTGTGTGTGTGTGTGTGTGTGTGTGTGTGTGTGTGTGTGTGTGTGTGTGTGTGTGTGTGTTTCATTCAGGCCATTCAGAAGTAATCCCAGATACATAAGACTGGGTAAAAAGCCTAAAGGAGAATTTAAGTGCCACTCACCGTTTTGTGAAGGCCCCAGGGAGCAAATTGCCACATGTTGACGATTGCACATCACCACCGGTGATGGCATCTTGATGCCTTTTTCCTGCTTGTTGTGTTCTGGTGGTGGCTCAGGATCTACAGAGTCAGCAAACCCTTCGCCACTGATTTACTACTAGCAACAAATTGTTTTAGAGTTGACTTCAGTCGACTCGGGTCGTTTCGTTTGCTCCCAGAGCTCATAAGGAATCGGCCTAGTACCTCAAGCCATTTTTGCCCATCAGTGCATGTGGACTGCGATCACTGCCATGTGCTTTATGTTTGAAAATAGCCGATCTATAAGCTCACATTGCATCGCAACGAGACGCCTTGCAAGCTTGTAGTTCGGATATTTGTCGTACAGCAAACTACAGGTACAGTGGTTTAAGTGTTTAATGCTAATACCTTTCTTTCAGAAAATAGATGTTGCGCCCTCCTATCTCCCTTATTACGGTTGAGGTGCATACTGTGTTTTTTTACTGTTTTATTTTCCCTTTTACGATTGTATTTATACTTTTAGAATTGTTTCTGCCAACTGTACCAAAGCATTTTCCTGAGGGGAGTCCTGAATCCCAATGTTGAATCTTTAGTTAGAATACAAACTTTTTCCCCCCATAGTGTGGAATACGGTATGGATACTGAGCAGGGTGGGTGCTGAGGGTCAGAGGTGTGTGTGTGTGTGTGTGTGTGTGTGTGTGTGAGAGAGAGAGAGAGAGAGAGAGAGAGAGAGATAGTACTATACAGCATACAGGTACACTCAGAAGAGATGCTTCCCAGAACACATTGCAAGAGCTGAAAAGTCTAACGCAACACTTGCTGTGGATGCAATACACAATAGAGATAGACAGTGTTATTTGCTGTATGGGGAGTTAATTATGCCAGCATGATAGCTCTCTGGACACCCATAATGTTAACTAATAATAATACAAAATATTTTTTTACAGAAATGTACTAGCTACAGGTATCGGGTCACGAGTCACAATGTGGCACATTGTGAGCTTATAGATCAGCTATTTCCACTAGTTGTCATACGATGACAGTCACAGTCACCACCACTGAGTTCATTTGTATAGAAGTTATAGCGTGTCTTCTATGAAAGCATGCCATGCACTGGAAATATATTTTTTGTTATTCATTATTTCAAAGTTTATTTGAAGTGGTCAAACTAGCAACATGTACAGTAGAATCTTCCAGAAAATCCTAATGATGTCAGATATTTCATATAAGCAAAGGTTAACCTCTGGCATTTCGTTTTAAAATGCAGAAATGACTATGACTTTGTGCCAGGGCTGGTATGGCCGACTTAACGATCAATCTGCAGTTTATTCAACTGGTTGGCTGTACGGCTACGCTAAAACATCATCATTCAACTGGTTGGCTGTACGGCTATGCTAAAACATCATCATTCAACTGGTTGGCTGTACGGCTATGCTAAAACATCATCATTCAACTGGTTGGCTGTACGGCTATGCTAAAACATCATAATTATACATATTGTGCTCATTGTTTAACAAACACAGCACTAGACCGTGTGGGGTGGCTCCATTCACGCATCACATATTAGGACTTGGCAGAATCATTTGTTTTCAGTCATGAGATTTGATTTAGCTTGACCCCATGCATACATACAGTACATGGGCCTTTAAATGGTTACAACCTACAAAGCACGGCGTCTTTCATTGCCCCCTTCATATTTGACATTTCCTTCGGTCCGAGGACGACGTGATCCCTTGGCTTTCTCAGCACGTGGTGTGGTGTTAGAGTTAGACCAACACCACCTCTGCTCCGTCCATCCATCCTAATGAGGGGAGAGAGAAGGTGGAGGACAGAGAGAGGCTGACAAGGTGAGAACCGAGGCATTAATGTGGGAAGGGCGGCGGCTTCAGTATGCGTGCGAATGTGGACGTGGTGTGACGTGTGTCTTACTGTTGTACTGTATGTATGTATGTGGTCAAACAAAAGCACCGCTATAGGAGAAAGGCTGATTGAGTGTTTCTTTGCGGCTGTATGGTGGCTTTTGGATGCATTAATTGCTGGATGGTCATATGGTGAAACCACATTTGAGCACACGCACGCACACAAACATAAAGCCACACAAAGAAAGAACCCCACACAGACAGACTGACACACACACACACACACACACACACACACACACACACACACACACACACACACACACAGATCTATCTTTAATATATGCGTGTGTGTGTGTGTGTGTGTGTGTGTGTGTGTGTGTGTGTGTGTGTGTGTGTGTAGAATGTGCTACTTGATTGTGCGTTATACGCTGTGGATGGGGAATGGGTCGAGTGTGTTATGTGTTATGTATGTGTGTGTGTGTGTGTGTGTGTGTACATACATGTGTGTGTGTGCGCTATACCTGGCCAGCAGTGGTAACAGGCTCTGAGGCCTTTAATGGGATTTAGCCCGAGGCTGTTTTATTAAGATGTCGGCTTTCCCTGCTGCCTCTGCAGCTGACACCATTCCCTACTGATACCCCACCCCTCGCCCCCACCAGCACAACAGCCTCCAAGCTGAACCCCTCGCCCCCCCCCCCCCCCCCCCCCCGCACACCCAGCCTTCACCCCGCGCAAATCCCCCCCAACTGCCCCCACCTTCCTTCACCTCCCTCAGCCCGATGTTCCCTCACTGCACTGTGCTGCACCCTAATGACCACCCCCAACTCTCACACACACACACACACACACACCACCACCATTGCCAACCCCCCCCCCCCCCCCATGCACAGTCTCATGGGTCACTCAATGTTTGGGATTTATTATTTTTTGATGTGGGACCAATTTACAATTGTTAGAGGAGTTCTGTCTGCGTCTGGTATGTTGCTCATGCCATACATAGTTGTATAAATCAAGAAATGGATGTTCATGGTATGGAGACCATCATGTTTTCTGTCAGAGACACAAACCTAATGCCAAAGTCTGAAGGCAACAGGCAACCTGAACAGCATTGTCAAAATCTGTTCTAAGATCGCTGGAGTGAAACAGAGACACTTGAATCCTTTCTGCAACCACATCCTTAATGCAACCAAAAAACTCTGGAAAACTATTTTTTTAAGTTTATTTATTTTAAAAAGCCAGTGATTTCTTTCTAGATTTGTCATATCTGCCCTGTGCACTGTTTCATTACGAAGCTTAAAAGGCAAACTAATGTAATTTATAAATTTTCCATTGCCAAAAACACAATTAAATCATTAATCACAATGGTTTTTGTGACAATTTATCATCAATTTAAATGTGTAATCGTGACAGCCCTAGTTTTACCTGCTTGTGTAAATCCTTCTTGTGTTTGTGTAAACGGCCATTCAAATGGTCATCTCCTCTGCACTCTTTATGAAGATAATCCTGTTCCACATTTTAGCTGGTGTATTTATTTGTATGTTACTGTTTCTCTGCCTGTTAAAACTAGGCCTTATAGAAGAACTGGACATTTGACAACTGACATGTCGAGTCATGCTGATGACGGCTCTGTTCTGAAGACACTATACCATCAAATCCAACATGAGAGATTACTGCATGGCTACTTGCTTTAATTTAGCTAACTCGTATTTCTTTCTTAAATTTTACTTGACAATCCCTTAAAAAAATCTCTTTCCATCTTTGGTACATTGCATGTCAATATTTTCATTGCATTGATAGCGTACACAAGTGTCAGGTTTGGAACCGCAATGACGATAGGTGTTTAGTAGTACTGTGATCTTAAAATGTTCACATTTTAAATTTAGGTGACACTTTATTGATCATATAAACATAAACAGGCTACACAAATGTATAAATGAAATATATCGCTTCACTTCTCCAAAGCGAGTGACACCCACCCACAGCCACAACACCCACGATCTTCTACTACTCCATCCATTAAATGATGTGAATCACTGGACTAAAAAGCATCTAAGGCTACAAGGGGAGTTAGATATTAATTCTCGTTGCAAGTTTTGCCTTTTTCTCCTCCCATTTGTTCACATGTTCACATGTGTTAATATTATATGCTCTGTTGGTGAATTAAACAGTGGTGTGTGTGTGTGTGTGTGTGTGTGTGTGTGTGTGTGTATACACACACTAAGTACATTTACTAAAGTACTGTATTTAAGTACAATTTTGAGGTACTTTTACTTTACTTGAATATTTCCAATTTCAGTAGCCTACTTTTACTTCTACTCCACTACATTTCAGAGGCAAATATTGTACTTTTGTTCCACTACAAATGTATACTGAAACTTTAGTTACTTTTTACTAGATTTTGATTATTACAAAAAATAAAACATTACCCACTTCAGCCCTATGTTTTGGCCATTTGAAAATAGCTGATCTACAAGCTCACAACGCATCACGATGTGAGCTTGTAGATCTGCTATTTAAAAAAATATATATTATACATTTGAAAACTAAATTCTAGATAATGACTACTTTCTACTTAATTACATTTTGATACCAATACATTTGTACAAGTCCCAAGGACCTTTTTGTGATATTCTTTTAGCCTAAATGTCGTACTGTACCTTCTAAAACTGTTAAAAAAAATTGACTGTACAGACATAGAAAGCATAACAATGTGTCCTTCTAGTTTAATTGCTGAAATATGGGAAGGATGAGCTGATCTCAACCAATCACAACACTGGATGTTACCCTACTCCAAAATCCCCCCCCCCCCCCCCATGCTCTTATCTGCCTTTCCCCCAAATATGGCTTCTGAGGTTTCCTCTCCCTTAACAATGATTCCACTACTATTACACTTCCCCTGGAAACACTTAGCCTCAATCCTCCCCTTAACACAGTGCCTATAGCGCTGGCGCTGCCTGCATGGGCCCTGGACCTCAGGGCACTTCCCCTGAATACACCTCCTCCTTCCCCTGCAGGTACCCGTATACCCCTCTGAGCGCCGTACGCCCTCCAGGCACTGGTGAGATTCTAAAGAGGACCAGCAAATTAGAGCACACACACCCCCCGCTTTGTACTCTCTCTCATACTGCTGATAGATGTGGTTTCCTCGCCGCTATAGCCGCTTAGCCGCTTAAACCCTCTCTGTGGTCTTAGTGAAACAGACCTGTCTACTCTACACCACATCTCTTTAAACCCTCTCTGTGGTCTTAGTGAAACAGACCCCAGCCTTTTGTCTGTCTACTCTACACCACATCTCTTAAACCCTCTCTGTGGTCTTAGTGAAACAGACTCTACTCTACACCACATCTCTTAAACCCTCTCTGTGGTTTTAGTGAAACAGACTCTACTCTACACCACATCTCTTAAACCCTCTCTGTGGTCTTAGTGAAACAGACTCTACTCTACACCACATCTCTTAAACCCTCTCTGTGGTCTTAGTGAAACAGACCTGTCTACTCTACACCACATCTCTTAAACCCTCTCTGTGGTCTTAGTGAAACAGACCCGAGCCTTTTTTATGTCTACTTTCTAATCTACAAGCTCACAACGCATCGCAGTGCAAATAGATCTGCTATAGTTATGGCTAATAGAATGCATGGGGATCAAGATGGTTACACATACTAGAACCCCCCCCCCCTCCTTTTCCCCTCTACACCAAAAGCATGTATATGTGTGTGTGTTATATATAAGTAACATATGGGCAGACAAGTTGTGAGTAGACCGTGACTATTTTTGGCCTTTTTTCCCCCCCAGGAGGTTCAACGTTCTATGGTTCAAGAGGCAAATAACTTGCGATTAGCGCCGTATGCTGTTGTCCTGGTGGCGATGAGGACCGTCGTGATGACCAGGCCATGACGTGTGTGTACGTGAGCGCTGCTTTGTCTCTGGATGAATTGTTGCTCAGGGAGTTACACTGTGTGTGTGTGTGTGTGTGTGTGTGTGTGTGTGTGTGTGTGTGTGTTTTTTTTTCTCCAGGCCAGTCTTGAGTGCTTTTCCTGTTTTTCCCTGGCAGGCTGTTCTGATTGGCTGGCCCAGGGGATAGGAGATATCATGTTTAGCCCCAAACCAACATGCATCCCTCATCCACTGCCGCTGTGTGTGTGTGTGTGTGTGTGCGCGCACTCTTGTGCATGTGTGTGAGAGAGAGAGAGAGAGAGGGTCAGAGAGAGAGCTAGAGAGAGGGTCAGATAGAGAGAGAGAGTCAGAGATAGTTCTGTGCGTTCAGGCGATCACACACTCTACTCTTTCTGCCAAAGTGCCTCTCGTCTCCTCTGCGAAGGCTGATGAGCTATGACATCACAGCACTTTGTTTTATCTTTTAAAGATGAGCAGGGAGTCCTTCACTTCCCCTTAATGAGGCTGAGGTGCTCACAGAATATATGAAGTGTGTGTGTGTGTGTGTGTGTGTGTGTGTGTGTGTGTTTGTCAGAGATAGAGAGAAAGCGTGCTCGTGCATGCACTCCTGTCCGCGTGCGTATGCCTTCGTGTGAGGACGTGCATAGGTGTGTGTCTACTTCTGATTCTCTGAATGCACCCACACCCGTTTTACCCATAACTCCTGGCGCTTCCTGTCCTGGAGCCATCATGTGTCAGAGCTCATTGGCTCACTGGGCTCCCAGCTCCACGGCGTATACTGAGGCTGCCTCCCCTTACCCAGCATTTACCACAGGGCTGCGTGATAGGACTTCAAATCAGTGTCACGCTTATGTCAAACTTTTACCTCGATAATCAATAATGAAAGATAATTAAAAATTAAAAATAGCAGTATACATCCTCGCAACGTGTTCTGAGCTGGTAGATTAACTATTTACACTATTCTATAATGAAGTAATACAGAATTAGGTGGTCAATCAGACTAATCAATTAGATTTTTTTCATGTCAATTCGTTGAAAATGTATATTTAAAAAAAATATATAAAATGATTAGTCGATGAACCTAAATGAGCAAGATTAAAGTCTCACTATGTAACTTTTTTTGAATTGACAAAATGTAATTTTGTCCAAAGCTATAGAGAATGTTAATACAATATAACAGGTATAATAGGGTGGTTATATTTTGTCTCTCTGCGCTTCTTTTGAGACATTTAGATCAAAAGAATCACCTAGACACATGGATCTGGTAAACATTTGATCTGATGGTCAAGATTCAATTAATCCCCGAGCAAGCATTTCAGCTCTATCAGCTCAATGGTAAAAAATATCACCAGGTTCAAATCCGGGGTAGAAGAGGAAAGTTACATGGTGCCGCTTTAAGTTTGTTGTTCGTTCTAAATATTGGTTTCAATATATTTTTGAGGGGTGCTAGCCCCTCCTATACACAGATTTATTGTTTGTCTTTAGTTCAATGTTTGTTTTGTAAACGCATTGACAATGAAGGGAAAATTTACGTCATAATGTACCTCATTATGTCATATTGTCTCTATTGTTAATGGTGTTTAATGTTTGTGTTGGCACCGTTTGTTTTACATCACCATTACCTCACTTAATCAATATGAGTTAGACTTTAATATATTAGCGCCCCTCACTTCACACGGGTGTGATTGTTGATGAATTCCCCAGTCCTAATATTGGGATAGCCTCACTACACCGCATCAGGTGTTTGGAGAGGTTAACTATACCCTTTACCTGAACCCAGACTCTGTCAGAAGCTCATAGTAATGCCAGTGAACTGCTCGGTTCTCCAGCCTTGTGAACAGCTGCACTGGAGCGGCCAGAGTTCAAATTCAGTACCTTGCTCGATGGTACTGTGAAGGTAGTTGACGTAGCAGAAATGTGCAATTTAACTTCCCTCACCCCAAGTTCAAGAATTAATTTGTTTCAGTAAGGCAAGAAACATAAAGTGGTATTTATCATAGCCAAATTCTGCTTCAGACATTTCTCGGACAGAACAGTATGTTAGGCACATGGGCTCAATAATGCAGAATAAACGTTTCCATATAGTACAGAACTCTGTTAGCCCCATCACTGTGCCTCCGGTCCAGTACTCAGTCACAAACAGTAAAGTACCGATCCAGCCGAATTTAACACGCATGCAGGCACAATCCTGATCAGCAGCAGATGAGGAATGTGCCTCCATGTTAAATTCTGTCAAAAAATCACACCCATGTGAACTGAGTGGTGTGCTCTCTCTCTCTCTCTCTCTCTCTCTCTCTCTCTCTCGCATTAGCAGGCAACAGTGCAGCACTATCTCTCTCTCTGTTTCTGGCACAACAGCGCCACTTTTGCCCCTACTGGTACTCATAGTCACATAGGTTAACACATAGGTTAACACATAGGTTAACACGGACATTGCTGTTCCACTTCCTTGGAGTGGTTGCACCACTCAAAAACCCTATTTAGGTTGTTTTAAGACATGCATCTTACCACAGTGTCAAATCTACCAACCTTAT
>NC_137880.1:20624637-20632137 GCF_963924005.1 Protomyctophum bolini
AACAGGAGGAGAGAAAACATGAAAAAAAAGCCAGATAAAAAGGCTGCATGTATAACCTACTTCAACAAATTGAATTCAAACAAAAGAAAATGGAAAATGGTCTCCTGACTGTTCTTTAATTAACAAAACGAATACAGAATAGTATTAAATTAAAACTTTATGTGGGTGTTAGTTGTTATTTACTAATGGCTGGTAATACATTGCCTTGTTGCTAATCCTCATGGGAAGCCATTGTCCGCTGTTTCCCTGATGTGTGTGCCATGTTGCCAGACGTTGCGATGGCTAGCTAACGCGGCTGTGTGTGAGATTAACCAGCGTTAGCCATCATTAGCCTCTGCGCACCAACGCAGCAGCAGACCGCAATTAACCCGCTAATCCGGCTAATCCGGCTAATCCACTAATGGAGCTAATCTGATAGACTGGAGAGAGCTTGTTCAATAGGCTTTCTCTGGGAACACACATATACACACACGCACACATGTTCATTGCACACACAAGTGCACAAACGCACGTTGACACGACTAACGTTGGACACAGGACTCGACACATGCACATGAGCAGGCGGGCACGCACAAATTGACGGTTGATGGTTGTCCGCCACCAGTGAATTACAGGGGCTGAGCCATCTCCCAGACATCTCGCCCTCAGCCGTTAGTCAGCCTGGGGCCTCTGTCACACACACTGACCACAGAGAATGGCTGAAAAAAGGAAGGGAGGGGGAGGGAGACTGGTGGAAAAAAGAAAACTAAGAAAGAAATATAAAGAGAAGCCTTTTTAGAATCCCCCTCTTGCTCATTTGGTTTCAAGCTCACCAGAAAAAACCCCATCACTGGGTTTTGGGCGGTTGCCATTTGCCCCGCTCTTTAACGCCCATGTATTAATTAAAGGTTGAAGGCAGTTGAACTGTAGCTGTGTTAAGGACAGACCAATGAATGTCTGCGATGATGAGCAAGCCTCCCTGAGTGGAACCAGAATCCAGGCTCTAATTGGAGACGTTATATCAAGGAGCAAAGTCTGATCCCCCCCTTCGCTGTCAATGAACAGGAGAGGCTGAGTAACCCAGAGCAGTGGAGTGCCATCGCTTCTAATTAATTCTCAGTGGAGCTGTACAACAGCGTGAAGTCACAACAGGTTTTTGGGACAAACTCACAGAAACCAGCGGAGATCCGAGTGCAGCAATAATCTTACGACAGGGTTCACGTGTTATTGATATATCAAATGTTTTTCAAAATAGTAAAAAAATAAGCAAAAAAGTTTAGGGATAAGGGGTAAGGCACTGCCGAAAATATTGTCCCTAGAGAAGTTTACGACATGGAGAAGTGGTATACGGCCAAGAAGAGAAACCTGTCAGATGTGGAGAGTTTCATGTTGCAATTGAACCAACAAAAAAAGTGTCCTTAAGAAAGTCAAAGGATTCTTTTCTGGGTCACTGATGCTGTCAACATCTGCAGAGATATGCCCTATAGTAAATCACTCACCATCAATCATGAAATGAGAAATGAAAACCTGAAACTTGCATCACATAACACTAAACATTTTTCACCTATAGAAAAGAGTATTTGCCAAACATATTGACACACTACATTGAACCATGTTGCACACTTTCTCTGACTCGTACAGAAGCAGGGTTCCCCCACTGTTCCAACACAGAACCATTACAGGCCCATGCAGTGCTATACATACCGCGTGGGTATTTGCATGTGGCTGAAACTGAGCTCCTGCTCTGCTGGAGGGTTAGTGAGGTATTAGTTGGGGGAATAGCCTTCGTCACCTATAGTACATTAATTTATCATCACACCAAAATTATGTTGAGCATTAATTTGACGCAGTAGCCTACTTACTCACAGGGGTGATAACGCCAAGCTTGCAAGTGTACCCTCCTGAAGATGTGTCCCTATGCTGCAATAGGCAATAGCCATACTCATTGTACCGGTTGTTTCAGTCGTCAGAGTACTGGCTGTACCCTTTTATGCCCATATTTGGAGATCACTGATGTCTGACATCATTACTGACATTGGTCATTCTTTAGTGATCTCCATACAATGGAGATCCACTGTCGCACGTCAGTTCTGGACAACCAACTTCCTGTATTGTGACATTGTCCGGGTTCTGTTCATGTGGAAGTCCTACGGCTCTCCTTCCCTATCTCCTCCTTTTCCACCAGTCTCCTCTCCTCTTTTATTTCTATGGCACTTCTGCTCTTCCCCCCCCTCCTCTGTTCCCCTGATCGTGTGTGTGTGTGTGTGTGTGTGTGTGTGTGTGTGTGTGTGTGTGTGTGTGTGCGCGCGTGTCATAAAAGAGGAAGAGAGAGAGAGAGAGATGCAAGAAGCCAGACAAAAATCTGTCTAATTGTACCAGTGTAACTTTGGAGCTGTGAAAGTAGGCGGGAGACATTTTCATTTTATTTGAAAGGCTAGTTGAAGGAAGATGGAGGTCGCCGTCTGTCTCCGGCTTCAAACACTGACCTTGGCTGCTAATGATGCTAATCGTGCTAACTGGAAATTGACAGTTCTGTCTCTCTCTCTGTGTGTGTGTGTGTGTGTGTGTGTGTGTGTGTGTGTGTGTGTGTGTGTACACTCTCGTGCGTGCGTGCATAATTGCATATGTGAAAGAGAGAGATTAATAAGAGAGCCATAGACGCAATATGTTAGCATGTGAACACGTTAAAAAATAGCATGTATGTGCATAGACGTGTGCGTGTGTGTGTGTGTGTGTGGCAGCATGTGAAAGTACCATAATCAAGAGCTGCTAACGCTAATGAGCCGGTGCTTTGAAGCGAACCGCCCGGCGAGGGCCCCACTCTTGCCAACTCATTAGCTGACCTGAGGAGTGCCTGATTAGAATGCTTTTGATGAAAATTTCAAGGATTTTCTTTCTCCCAACTTTTCTTTTTTAACATTCAGATTTTTGTGAAGCAGGATAAATAGCTTATTGCACCAGTATCTCTCTCTTTTTGGGGGAGGGAAGGGTGTGTGCGTGTGATGGGGAGAGTAGGAGGTTATCTACTGAAAACACTTCAAAGGGGCTTCTGAAGAACGCTGGATGAGATTGATTTGCTGTTATTACTGCCGCTGAAATGTACAAATATGTGTAATGGGAGGAGAGAGTGGGAGAATGTTTCCTTTCACTCTTCAAACAACCTTATAGTCATTGCACGCACATGCACGCAGTCGCACACACACAGTCGCACGCACACACACACACACACACACACACACACACACACACACACACACACACACACACACACACACACACACACACACCTTCTCTCCTTAGCTTAGAAGGAGGCAACAACCCCCCTCATATGGATGTGTGCAAGAGTTTGTGAGATATGGAGTTACATTTGTTTCTTGAGAGTAAATCTTTTTAAACTCAAACTGGACTTGCACCTACCTCGCTTCCCAATCCTTAACCGGATTTTGTAGATGTTGAACTACTGAACAGACTTGAAGAAATGTTATCCTGGACCACCTTGTTTTGACAATGCTTCTCACACATTCTGAATCGATAGATGTATTCCTATATTACTGATTGATTGTTAGCCCCCATAATAGCAGAAGTCTAACCATTGTATGGCTACGGTACTGTACACATCAACCTGTGTCAACACACACACACACACACACACACACACACACACACACACACACAACACAACACAACACAACACAACACAACACACACACCCACAGCAACAGCTGTCCTGGGCTTTGACCTCATCGTAAGTTATGCAGGAACCTGCGGCACTGCAGCAACCCAAAATAATTAATTATAAAAAGTATTTCCTGCTAATTGTTGGGCTGTAATTAATGAGCTAACCTTTGGAGAGATGGAGGAAGGTAGAGAGGGAAATTATTCATGTTGTTTTTGCATATATGAATATGCAAGAGCTCCCCCCCCACCCCAAGGAGGAACAAAAAAACCCGACCCAATGTTTCTATCTAAAGTACACTGTCGCACATGCAGGTACACGGACATGCATGCACACACACACACACACACACACACACACACACACACACACACACACACACACACACACACACTCTCCCTCCCTCTCGGTCATCTATTTAGGGACTCGTAATGTTGTCAGGATGTCAACAATGGCGTTTCATAGTACATACTACATAGTATATTTTCATAGTCCCTTTTTTTGCCAATGGGTTCCCAGATTGAGTGTAGAGTGACAGGAATCAGGTAGAGAGAGAGACACACAGTAAAGGTCACTGCATGGGCTCAGGATTCAAACCCACGACTCACTGTCACGACCCAATATATCAGAACACACAGGCATGAAAGGAAGTTAGGATTTTTTTAAATGTAATTTGGACAAAGAGACAAGGCGTAGGAGTAGCAGTAAAAGGTGTGTTTTGAAGAAAAAGCTAAATGGCAGAAAATGTAGTCTGAAAACGCAAAATGGCGTCTAGTCATGATCCAAGGAATAAAAAACCTAAAAGAAAAACCCTAACCTACATGAAGCATCCTGTTTTATGAAGCTGATTTGAAAGATTTGGGGTAGAGGTTCTTTCCTTAGCCTACTGGGACTGTGCAGTTTCATGCCGATCGGTCCAACCGTTCCGGAGATTTGCTGTCCACAGACACACGGACGGACAGACAGACAAGAGCTAAAAAACGAGTCTCCAGCAGCCGGCCTGGTGGAGACAATTATGACATTTAGACATTAATTTGCCCCTGGTCTAGAGTCTAGACTACCCCTTAATACTCCTAAAAACCACGTGACTGTGTGTGTGTGATGTGTGTGTATGTGTCTATGTGTGTCTTTGGGTGTGTGTGCATATTTGCATGTGTCTACACAGTACACGTGTAGGCTACATCTGAATGTGTGTGTGTGTGTGTGTGTGTGTGTGTGTGTGTGTGTGTGTGTGTGTGTGTGTGTGTGTGTGTGTGTGTGTGTCTGTGTGTGTGCTGTGCACACACATCTATGGTTTTATGAGTTTCTTTGTAAGTGGCTGCTGGTTTCATCTCATGTCTTGTGCTTTGTGATTTTAGAATAGAGTTTACATTTCGCATTCGCATCACAGTCTAGCTGACCTCTCTAGTCTCTAGGTATGTTGTGTGTGCGTGTGTGTGCGTGTGTGCGTGTGTGTGTGTGTGTGTGCGTTTGTGGTGTTGGGGGGGGGGGGGGGGGGGGGGGAGGTTGCAGACGACAGGCTGTGCATATCTTCCGGAGTCCACATTGATTCTTTAGGTTGGGTGGGGAGAACAGTAGCTAATTGAACGGATGAATAATATATTTGTGAATAATGAATGGATATGTTGTTCTGGAGGAAGAAAGCACCTCTCAGGTGGGCTGAGCTGCAGTATGTGTGGTATGTATACTGTGTGGTATATTATGTATGCCGGATTCTTATGAGTGCACGTGCAGGTGAATGACTGCATGTGTGTTTAGCGTGTGCGTGCGTGCGTGAGTGAGTGCGTGCGTGCGTGTGTCTGCATGCATGTGTGCACTCATTAACTCAGATGCATTATCATACAAAATAGATACAATGTGATCAATGCAATTGATGGGAAATAGACCACCGCACATATACAAATTAATTGATGTGCACGCACGCATGCACGCACGCACGCACGCACGCACGCCACAGTAGAGAACAAATTTACTGTATAGCACTATGTTGGCATTTCTGATGAGCTAGGATGATTTGGGGCATGCTAAGCCCATCAGTATTCAGGACACCTCCATTCCCTCAAAGCAGCTCTCCTCCTTCTTCTTCTGTGGTACTGTGGAGGAGGAAGAGGCTCCGCCCATCAGCTGTCATCATGCCCACTTCATCAATAAGGCATAGACATGCATACCTCACTGACCAGCATGCCCCCTGTCACACGCACACACACACACACACACACACACACACACACACACACACACACACACACACACACACACACACACATTGTTGTGAAGGTGGCAGTCCCAGGTGGACTGATTAAGTTTTCATGGATGTCCTCAGGGCAAAACACTTAGGGGTTAACCAGCTTCCTCTACCAGAATTAGAAGAGTTAAAAGTCTGCCCTTTCCCCCCCACACATGCCTTTATTCTCACCCCTCTGCTTTTCCTCTCCTCACTAACAGGATTGTATATTTATATTTATATTTCACGAGAATGATAAAAGTCAGTCATTAATCTCAGAGATAAATGACCTTCTGGGCACAGGTCTCCACCAGGACGATAGGAGTGTGTGTGATGTTTGACAATTGTTTTTAGGAGTAATATAAACATGTTTTTTCTTTGCAACAATTTTCTTCATTTTGTTGAGGAAATGCAGATCCAGATCACTCATATCATCTCTGAGGATAGAATTCTCGATGAGCAGGACATGTGCAGATATTTTTACAAAATGGGCCACTCCTGAAAACTTTGGAAGGCAATCTTAGCCAATCAGTGTAGAATCTGAGAAATCCAACAGACTCGTCTTGATCACATGACTACAGAGATCATGTGTACCGATTTGCATGAGTTTGGATGAAATCTGTGCGACTAACATAAACAATGTGTTTTCCATAAATCGGCCTCATGGTGGCACTATAACCGGCAGATGTGTAGGGATGCAGGGGAAATGTTTTTCCATGTCCTCTAGGGAGTGCGCATACATAAGTTGTATACAGATCGATGCAGTTATAGGTAAAACAGGAATTGCCCTGTTATAGTGCCACCGTGAGGCTGATTTGGAAAACAATGAGTGGCATGTCATCCTCAGCCTAGTGGAAATGTGCGTGCATAATTTACCGGAAATTGCATACTGCAAATTGCATACTGCGTTTGTGAAACGTTTGTGAAACGGACCAATCATGTGAGCTTTGGAAGCCAATCTTAGCCAAACAGGATGGGAAATGGTGCAGATCCGTGTTGATCACATGACTATGAAGATAGTGTATACCGAATTGTGTGATGTATAGATAAAATCTCTACGAGTAATCTACAGAAATGTGTTTTGCCTAAATCGGCCTGATGGTGGCGCTATAACAGGTCGTTGAGGAATATTTAGTTGGCATCCAGGGAGTGTGTGTGCAAAGTTTGGCATGGATCGGGCCAACGGTGCCGGAGATTAGCTGGTAACGGACGGACGGACGGAAGGAAGGAAGGAAGGAAGGAAGGAAGGACGGACGGACGGACGGACGGACGGACGGACGCACACACGGACAGAGTTAAAAACATACTCTCTCCCCATGCCTTCGGCCTGGTGGAGACAATGACCTCTTCTAGGCCCCATTTAGACACATGCAGTCAAATCTCAACTCAAATCTGAGCGTTTGTGACCAGATCTGATCTCATCTGTTCAGACTGGCAGCCAAATCCAGCCTGAATCAGATCTGTGCCAGATTGGAATATGAATTGTATAAATAAGTCTAACCACAAATAAGTCACATGGAATCCGATTTACACACACGTTTTACCAGCATTAGATGATGATAATGATCCTCCCCATTGAACCTGGAGGCGTGTCCCTGACATTTTAGTTAACATGGAAGTA
>NC_137880.1:20637137-20719637 GCF_963924005.1 Protomyctophum bolini
CATAGACATAAGACACAAGTCATTTTACACTTGGTTTCATGCTGAAAAAAGCATATCTGCAAGCTCACAACGTTGTTGTTGTGATCTTGTAGATCTGCTATTTTCAGCAAGTGTGAAATCAGTCATTGCGACTGCATCAAGGCCCGCCAAAATACGTTTTAGTCGACTAAATCAACTGTAGATTTAGTCGAATAAAATCTTATGATGTTTAGTCGACTAAAACTAGACTAACACTAAAACATTCTAGGTGACTAAAATTGTGACTAAAATTTAAAGAAATTTTCAGTCCAAAGACTATGACTAAATTAAAATAGAAATTTGCTGTCAAAAGCGCTACTATACTAAAGCTTTCGTTGTCTTTCACAGATTCCTCCTCTTCCTCCTCCGACCCGAGCACCGAGTCAGCAGAACTTCTCATGACTCTGACCCAGCTGGTCATCAAGATACTGGTGTTCACTCCCTACGTGATCTCAACCTTCCTCTACTTCTCTATCCGGAAGGACAGAGCCAGAGCTAGAGGTGAGAAAACACTTCTCTATCTAGTTCTAGTTCTATCCAGAAGGACAGAGATAATTAAAGCGGTTTCAGAATATTAAAATGTTTTCAACAACAGTAAAGTGGGATCATACTATGTAACCTTTGGTACAGATGTAGATTCTCCATACTGATATTTGGAAGTCTGGACCACTAACAATATTAGCTGGCATGACAAAGGGCAAAGCCAAACAACTTAAACAACCCTAGGCTGTTATATTTGATTCTCTGTAAAGTTATTGTAAGTCAGGGGTGTGCAGAGAGTGTTAGAGAGGCAGGGGCTGAAATCCCATAAGAGGGCACTTTTGGACAAAAATAGCAAATGGCTGATCTACGAGCTTGTACATCAGCCATTTTCGGGGCGCAACCCCAGCACTCTTTAGCTAGTGGAGATGTTCAATGCAAAATGCTGCGTTCAAGTTCAGGAGACTGATGTTTCTGGCATGCCTGTGCGCTACACTAGAAAACAATAGTAAACTCGCGTCTTGCGTGTGTGCGTGTGCGTGTGTGTGCGCGCCCTTGCGTATTTAGCTGTGGGTTAGCAGGCAGCAACATGCCTCTATTACTCACAATACTTTCTTATTACAGCCTCAAGGATCCCTCGGCATACACCCTGAGGCTAGCGTTACGTCCACACCTCCAGCAAAGTCGCTGGAAATTATTGATTTCCTATGAACCCAGGCAAGTCGGTTGATTTGAAAATGTTTTTTTCTGTGGGCAACCGCTGTTTATTCGCTTGTCACCAAAAGTTGGCCGCGGTTGAACTCTATAGGGGTCTGGCTCTGGGGACCTGCTACTGCAGCATGCCGTTAATATGCTGCTAAGCATAGCCTTGCTCTACCAGCATTGACAACTTCAGCCCTATATTTATATTTGTTGTACAACATGCAGTAGGCTATAGAGAAAATAGCATTATGAAGCTTACAATGAATGGGGATGTTCCTTGTAGACATGAGCTTGTAGAGCGGTAATTGAAAATGTTTGAATTAAATTTGTGCCCTGTCATGACATGCCCATAGTAGGGATGCCAGGTTGAAAGTGGCTAAAACAAAGCCTTTTTTATGATTCCTGGGATTAGCGGGTCACTGCGCCAGGAATGGTTGGGTATTGTCATGGCAACAGCATATAGGCACCTGAGCCCCAGGTGACCAGATCTATTGTGTACCGTCATTTCCTCCTGTTTGTTTACCAGTAAACGTTTGTTACCATTCACCTCTCGTGTCTGTGGCTCCTTTGGATATATCCCTGTGCCTAAACTGGCGCTGACTATAAATAGTTGTATACCACCACACATCCCTGATTAAACTGCACCTATGTTTCAGGCATGCCTGTGCGCTACACTAGAAAACAATAGTAAACTCGCGTCTTGCGAGGCCTCGCGCCGGCGCAAGACCTCACGCTGGTCCCTTAATATAGGAGACACTGAAGAATACAAGAGGCAGCAGCGTCAGCAGACAGTGAAACGACTACTAGGAGACACAAAGGAGACTCTGCTCCAACTGATGCTAGTCATTGAAATGATTGGCTTAGGAATGCGACAAAAGCGAAATAATATTCATGAATTCAAGTCTCCATATAGTGAGTAATCAATAGAAAAAGTAATTTTGGGGGTGAACTATCCCTTTAAGGGGTGGTGGAAGGGACACCACTATATGAGGGTAGCCTACTTGCCATGGGTGGAGGTGCCAGGTTGTATACCGCTGAAGATGAGTCACATCTGCGACACGTTGTGGGCTGTAGATCGGCTATTTTTGGCATACACCATTATGCCGAAGTATGAATCCGACTTGTTACGTTTGACCACAGGTGAGATGTGCTGGCATGACATACCGGTATAATATAACCTGCAGTTATAAAATGCTTAAGTGAATGTGTTTCAGTAAATCTGTCATTATATCTAAGGGATAATATCTGGCTAGGTGGTCATTGTCGGGAGTTTAACCACCCTGAAGGTGAATTATATCCCCACAATGACCACCTAGCCAGATATTATCCCGCTTACATGGCTACCTAACATAAATTAATAAATTTACCCAAAGCACAACAAAAACAGTATTCCATAAGTTTGCCCTGGCTGCGTCTGCCCAGCTGCAGGGCTGGAGCACTGTCGGCATACTGTTGATCAAATAGAACCCATTTTCGGGTACTGCTTTGTCTATTTCTCGCTCAAATTTATTCAAAAACATTTTTGAAAGTCATGTTGGAAACAGCAGTAAATCAGCGGGGTCCAGCAGATGCTCAGACAGTTTGATTAGGCATCGGTCTGTTATAGAGCGGAACGGTCTGTTATCAAGAATAACACACAGCTGAATTCAGCGATTGACCAATCAGAATCAAGCATTCAACCAAGGCATGTAATAACCTGCCTTAAACTACAGCCCGTAGCTCCTCCTTAGAGTGTGTCTTGTTTACACTTTATTCACGCACGCACGTGCGTGCGTGTGCGCGCGCGTGTGTGTGTGTGTGTGTGTGTGTGTGTGTGTGTGTGTGTGTGTGTGTGTGTGTGTGTGTGTGTGTGTGTGTGTGTGTGTGTGTGTGTGTGTGTGTGTGTGTGTGTGTGTGTGTGTGTGTAAGTGTCCATGAGAGTATGAAGTTGATTAGTCCTGGTTTTAATGTGGTCAGGTTATAGCCCCAGGTCATTCAACAGGCCTATTGTGGGAGGTAGCAAGGAGGGGGGTGGGGGAGAGAGAGAGAGAGAGAGAGAGAGAGAGAGAGAGAGAGAGAGAGAGAGAGAGAGAGAGGAAAATATGGTGAAAGACAGCTAATACATAAATAGAAAGAAAGAAAGAAATTAAGAGGGATGGCGAGATGGGAGAGAGAAGGAAAGGGAATAAGGGATGATTGTGAGAATTAACAGATAGAAGATGTGTGGTAAGAGAGAGAGAGAGAGAGTATGCTAATATGTTTAATTAAAGACGTATGGGATCATGCTTCAACGCTGAGCTCCGGCAGACGCCCGGCGCCTTTATGACCTCAGGCAATGGACTATGTCTAACCCCTACACACACACACACACGCACGCACCCATGCACACTCTCTCTCTCTCTCTCTCTCTCTCTCTCTCTCACACACACACACACACACCAACCTGCAATTACAGTCGTAAAAAAACTGGGCATACTTGCATTGCTGCACACACACACACACACACACACACACACACACACACACACACACACACACACGCACAAAACCATCTGCACACATTGCACATACCGGTATATTATCCTGCATTCACATGGTGCATGGACACACAGATGGTTCCTGTCTTTGTGCTGTCTGTCAGCAATGATCAATCCTGTCCTTCCTTGGCAAAAAATATATAGTCGATGACTTCAAATAGCGTGGGCCTGGACTGCTTCAACAGAACAGGACCACTTGCCTGGAAGGCCTTGCATTGGATGTGGAGAGTGTGGAAAGCGGCTGTTACTGTGGAGTCAGAACTGCTGCATGTGGCTGAGACAGACCCTCACAGCACAGCACAGCAGGAAAGAGCCCTGGATGGAGTCTATACAAGAATGCTTCGAATGACACTAGGGCCGGTGTCACATGGACGGACAGCATAAGAAATGTGGACTTCTATGGGGATCACGCCGTACCATGTGTCACAAATTAGAGAGAGAAGGATGAAGCTGGCAGGGCAATGCGTTAGGCACCCAGAACTTGAGGCAAGTAAATTGACTCTACGGGAGCCAACCCAGGGCAAAGCCAGGAGGGGGAAGAAGCGCATCACCGACATAGACACACTGTGGTGTGACAGTTTAGCTAACAACACTGTAGCGCTCAAGAAATTAAGTTGTGTTCGAAGGGTAGATGCCACCCACTGCTCAACCTGATCACTCCCATTCTCTCTCTCTCTCTCCTTATCAAGTTCACCTGCGTCCCTAGTCTCACAGCCAATCACGTAACATTCCCCACAGTATAAATACACCTCTTATCTCACCTCTCACCGGTTTGATACTGCTTCACGCTGTCAAACGTCCCCCCTCCTCCCCAACTAACCCCCTTCATCCTCAGCCTCGTCCCGCTAACACTTCTTTCTCTCTCCTTTCTCTCTCCAGACGCTGCCCCGAGGGGGGGCAGCGTCTGACCGCTCCCAAGCAGAGCATGGCGGTTCCCAGGCTCCCGAGACTACGCCCCACCCTGAGTCTAGCCCTCCTCGGGCTCCTCATCAATACACCTACATCTCACTTGTGCAATACATAAATACTCCTAAACTTGAGCAGTTGGTGTGGTCTCTTACTAGTGAACCTGATGTGATATAAAAACAAAAATCAACTGAAACCAAAAAGCTCAAATAAAGTGTCATAAAAAAACTCAAATAAAAACAAAACTCAAATATCTCAATAAAAACAAATAATAAAATGTTTCAATCAAATTCATCTGAAGAAGACAATACAATTAGTTAAATAAAATCACTTTGCTTAATATGTAAATTTCTTAAGCTCCACCCCCAGGAGGCAGGCTCATAAAAAAATCCCGCCCCAGAGGCGGGTTCCAAAAAAAGATCCTCCCCCTCCCACCGGAGCCAAAAGAGAGCGGGAGGAGGGAGGCCGGATTTCGGCACTCTTTGCCTTAAAAAGCCCAAAAATGAAGGTTTACCCTGAGAAAGATTCAAACCCACCACCTTCAGCTTGTGAGACCTATGCTTTCCTCTTGCACCACTAGGCAATTCACACTAATAAGAATTTGGAGGTTGTATTTAAGGTTGAAGGCAGAGGTGACAGGTCAAGGGATGAAAATCCACTTCTGACACCTCTACCCCTGCCAGAATGATTATTCTAAAGGTATATGAGATCAGGGTTCATGACGACTCAACTGAGATTTAGGTTATTGTTTAAAACCATCTGTGGGAACATTTTTACTCTGTTTCCCACATTTACTATTTCATTGAGCAAACAAGATGTTTAGTTTGCCATAATGTAATTACATTGCATACCAGTTATTGTCATCTCTTAGTCTTAGTTTTAGATGACCAAAACCTTTGCACTTTTAATCAACCAGAAATATAATTGTTTTGTTTAATAGGCTACATTACTTTTGTTGTTCTCACTCCAGACTTTATTATTTAAACAATTAAGTTGGATATAAAGTTTTCAACAGTTTTCTCACAACAGTGCTGTGACCACAGCACTTCTTTGATAAGCTGAATAAAAAACTAAAAAGATAAACTAAAGTGTTTTGTGATTAGTATATATTTTTTTACAGATTTTGTTAAGTACATTTGCTGTTCTCACTTTAGACTGTTACAATAAAATGGTAATTAAAGTGTTTTCAACTAGTTTCTCAAACAGTGCTGTTATGACCACAGCTCATCTTAGAGTAGCTTATTTCATGTAAAAAGAAATACCACTTTATAGACTCATGGCATGCAGCATGTCAATCAAATCAATTATAGGCTGAGCTCCATACTTGTGAACTGCATTCTGTTTTGAGCTAGTGACTCAAGGATACCTTTTTTAAATTGAATCCAACTTCAATCCATTTCATGTATTTATTGCAACAAATACCAAACAATTAAATACAAAAACCAACAACAATTTGGGGTAACAACAGGACTATGGAAATTGTATACATGTGACCATGGCAGAGTAAGAACAGCTCAGTAAATTCAACTTGGGAATCCATTAAACGTGCTAAGGTAACCACACTGTTGATGTGTTCCACAATGGCAAGAGTAGACAAGCCTATAAGTAGAACTCTGTTAGAACCACAATATGAAGGTACAGATCACAAAGGCAACCTTTCTGCACATTTGGTCATCAACAGTGATGTGTAGAGAAGGGATGCCTGCGAAACATTAGGCTAAAACAATTACAAACAGTCAAGCAGTTTCCTACTTTGCTCAGTCAGTGCAAACAAAGAAAGACCAAACAGGAAAGCCCAGCATGGCCACCAGGCTTTATAGGGGAGGGGCTAATCAGTGACTACTTAGACCTGGGTAATTGGGGGCATGGAGACAGAACTCTGCACCATGCATCTCACATGCCTTTGTGGCATAAACATAAAGACAAGGATTTATAAACCGAAAGTTGTAGGTTAAAAAATGTGTCACATGACAACTCAAACCCGGGCTTCCCCAGAGTTGGTGTCGAAGTGTCCTTGAGCAAGACACTGAGGTTTAAACCCAACATGAGCATTTTTCTCTTTGCATCTTCATCCAATCTATCACTGCAGAGCATGCAATAGCATCAATTCCACATGAGCTATGATGGTGCAATGGTTACAATTCAGGCCTTGCAAACAGAAGGTTCTGGGTTCAAGTCCAGCATGGGCATTTTCCTCTTTGCCTCTTTATCCAATCTTTCACTGTAGACTGTGCAATAGCATCAGTTCGGCATGAGTCATGGTGGTGAACTGGTTAGGACACTGGCCCTGCAACCAGAAGGTTCCTGGTTCAAATACAGTGATGACCTTTTTCCAATTTTGTACTCTTGTAGAAGAACATTTTCAGTCGATCTAATTTCTGAAAGGTGGGTTAAGTAAGACGTTCGCCGATAGATCTGACATGTCAGTGTGGCGCAGAAGATAAACCTGGAACTTAGAAACCAGAGGGACAGGGTTCAAACCTAACATTTTCACTGTCCATCAAAATTCTCGAAAGTGGGTTAAGTATTACATTCCCGATTATAGCTTACAGCCCATCGTGGCTCAAAAGATACATCCAAGGTTTACAATCCAAAGGTTACTGGTTCAAAACTCAAACAAAACTAATAATCAACCAAAAACTCAAACAAATCTAAAAGAATCTCAAACAAAACTAAAAATCAACAAAAAACTCAAACAAAACTAAAAGAAACTCAAACAAAACTAATAATCGACAAAAAACTCAAAAATGAGTCAATATAAAAACTGAAACAACAAAACATGTCAAATAACAAAACAAAAGCAATAAACAAAAATCATCAACCACAACAATACAAATGCCTAACCTAAATGCGTTTCAAAGCAAACTTGTCATACAATCTCTAATCATTAGGGTTCATTATGACAACAAATGAGATTTAGGTTGGAACTACTTTATTCTGCACTCGCATTTAATATTTCAATGAGCAGTGTTTAGTATAAATATAAGTTCCCGATTGTACCTTACATGCCAGTGTGGCGCACGTGATAAACCGGGGCTTTGTAAACAGGACATTTAGGGTTCAAGTCCCCTGAAGAACATTTTCAATGATCTAAATTCTAAAAGGATGGTTAAATATGAGTTCCCGATTGTACCTTACATGCCAGTGTGGCGCAGGTGATAAACCGTGGGTTTATAAACAGGACATTCAGTGTTCAAGTCTCCTGAAGAACATTTTCAATGTCCATCTAAATTCTAAAAGGCTGGTTAAATATGAGTTCCCGATTATATCTTACATGCCAGTGTGGCTCAATAGATAAAAACTAGGCTTCATAAACCAAACGTCATAGGTTCAAACCTCAAACAAAACTAATACTCAACCAAAAAGTCAAACAAAAACAAAAATCAACTGAAACCAAAAAGCTCAAATAAAGTGTCATAAAAAAACTCAAATAAAAACAAAACTCAAATATCTCAATAAAAACAAATAATAAAATGTTTCAATCAAATTCATCTGAAGAAGACAATACAATTAGTTAAATAAAATCACTTTGCTTAATATGTAAATTTCTTAAGCTCCACCCCCAGGAGGCAGGCTCATAAAAAAATCCCTTCCCAGAGGCGGGTTCCAAAAAAAGATCCTCCCCCTCCCACCGGAGCCAAAAGAGAGCGGGAGGAGGGAGGCCGGATTTCGGCACTCTTTGCCTTAAAAAGCCCAAAAATGAAGGTTTACCCTGAGAAAGATTCAAACCCACCACCTTCAGCTTGTGAGACCTATGCTTTCCTCTTGCACCACTAGGCAATTCACACTAATAAGAATTTGGAGGTTGTATTTAAGGTTGAAGGCAGAGGTGACAGGTCAAGGGATGAAAATCCACTTCTGACACCTCTACCCCTGCCAGAATGATTATTCTAAAGGTATATGAGATCAGGGTTCATGACGACTCAACTGAGATTTAGGTTATTGTTTAAAACCATCTGTGGGAACATTTTTACTCTGTTTCCCACATTTACTCTTTCATTGAGCAAACAAGATGTTTAGTTTGCCATAATGTAATTACATTGCATACCAGTTATTGTCATCTCTTAGTCTTAGTTTTAGATGACCAAAACCTTTGCACTTTTAATCAACCAGAAATATAATTGTTTTGTTTAATACATTACTTTTGTTGTTCTCACTCCAGACTTTATTATTTAAACAATTAAGTTGGATATAAAGTTTTCAACAGTTTTCTCACAACAGTGCTGTGACCACAGCACTTCTTTGATAAGCTGAATAAAAAACTAAAAAGATAAACTAAAGTGTTTTGTGATTAGTATATATTTTTTTACAGATTTTGTTAAGTACATTTGCTGTTCTCACTTTAGACTGTTACAATAAAATGGTAATTAAAGTGTTTTCAACTAGTTTCTCAAACAGTGCTGTTATGACCACAGCTCATCTTAGAGTAGCTTATTTCATGTAAAAAGAAATACCACTTTATAGACTCATGGCATGCAGCATGTCAATCAAATCAATTATAGGCTGAGCTCCATACTTGTGAACTGCATTCTGTTTTGAGCTAGTGACTCAAGGATACCTTTTTTAAATTGAATCCAACTTCAATCCATTTCATGTATTTATTGCAACAAATACCAAACAATTAAATACAAAAACCAACAACAATTTGGGGTAACAACAGGACTATGGAAATTGTATACATGTGACCATGGCAGAGTAAGAACAGCTCAGTAAATTCAACTTGGGAATCCATTAAACGTGCTAAGGTAACCACACTGTTGATGTGTTCCACAATGGCAAGAGTAGACAAGCCTATAAGTAGAACTCTGTTAGAACCACAATATGAAGGTACAGATCACAAAGGCAACCTTTCTGCACATTTGGTCATCAACACTGATGTGTAGAGAAGGGATGCCTGCGAAACATTAGGCTAAAACAATTACAAACAGTCAAGCAGTTTCCTACTTTGCTCAGTCAGTGCAAACAAAGAAAGACCAAACAGGAAAGCCCAGCATGGCCACCAGGCTTTATAGGGGAGGGGCTAATCAGTGACTACTTAGACCTGGGTAATTGGGGGCATGGAGACAGAACTCTGCACCATGCATCTCACATGCCTTTGTGGCATAAACATAAAGACAAGGATTTATAAACCGAAAGTTGTAGGTTAAAAAATGTGTCACATGACAACTCAAACCCGGGCTTCCCCAGAGTTGGTGTCGAAGTGTCCTTGAGCAAGACACTGAGGTTTAAACCCAACATGAGCATTTTTCTCTTTGCATCTTCATCCAATCTATCACTGCAGAGCATGCAATAGCATCAATTCCACATGAGCTATGATGGTGCAATGGTTACAATTCAGGCCTTGCAAACAGAAGGTTCTGGGTTCAAGTCCAGCATGGGCATTTTCCTCTTTGCCTCTTTATGCAATCTTTCACTGTAGACTGTGCAATAGCATCAGTTCGGCATGAGTCATGGTGGTGAACTGGTTAGGACACTGGCCCTGCAACCAGAAGGTTCCTGGTTCAAATACAGTGATGACCTTTTTCCAATTTTGTACTCTTGTAGAAGAACATTTTCAGTCGATCTAATTTCTGAAAGGTGGGTTAAGTAAGACGTTCGCCGATAGATCTGACATGTCAGTGTGGCGCAGAAGATGATCCTTGAACTTAGAAACCAGAGGGACAGGGTTCAAACCTAACATTTTCACTGTCCATCAAAATTCTCGAAAGTGGGTTAAGTATTACATTCCCGATTATAGCTTACAGCCCATCGTGGCTCAAAAGATACATCCAAGGTTTACAATCCAAAGGTTACTGGTTCAAAACTCAAACAAAACTAATAATCAACCAAAAACTCAAACAAATCTAAAAGAATCTCAAACAAAACTAAAAATCAACAAAAAACTCAAACAAAACTAAAAGAAACTCAAACAAAACTAATAATCAACAAAAAACTCAAAAATGAGTCAATATAAAAACTGAAACAACAAAACATGTCAAATAACAAAACAAAAGCAATAAACAAAAATCATCAACCACAACAATACAAATGCCTAACCTAAATGCGTTTCAAAGCAAACTTGTCATACAATCTCTAATCATTAGGGTTCATTATGACAACAAATGAGATTTAGGTTGGAACTACTTTATTCTGCACTCGCATTTAATATTTCAATGAGCAGTGTTTAGTATAAATATAAGTTCCCGATTGTACCTTACATGCCAGTGTGGCGCACGTGATAAACCGGGGGTTTGTAAACAGGACATTTAGGGTTCAAGTCCCCTGAAGAACATTTTCAATGATCTAAATTCTAAAAGGATGGTTAAATATGAGTTCCCGATTGTACCTTACATGCCAGTGTGGCGCAGGTGATAAACCGTGGGTTTATAAACAGGACATTCAGTGTTCAAGTCTCCTGAAGAACATTTTCAATGTCCATCTAAATTCTAAAAGGCTGGTTAAATATGAGTTCCCGATTATATCTTACATGCCAGTGTGGCTCAATAGATAAAAACTAGGCTTCATAAACCAAACGTCATAGGTTCAAACCTCAAACAAAACTAATACTCAACCAAAAAGTCAAACAAAAACAAAAATCAACTGAAACCAAAAAGCTCAAATAAAGTGTCATAAAAAAACTCAGATAAAAACAAAACTCAAATATCTCAATAAAAACAAATAATAAAATGTTTCAATCAAATTCATCTGAAGAAGACAATACAATTAGTTAAATAAAATCACTTTGCTTAATATGTAAATTTCTTAAGCTCCACCCCCAGGAGGCAGGCTCATAAAAAAATCCCGCCCCAGAGGCGGGTTCCAAAAAAAGATCCTCCCCCTCCCACCGGAGCCAAAAGAGAGCGGGAGGAGGGAGGCCGGATTTCGGCACTCTTTGCCTTAAAAAGCCCAAAAATGAAGGTTTACCCTGAGAAAGATTCAAACCCACCACCTTCAGCTTGTGAGACCTATGCTTTCCTCTTGCACCACTAGGCAATTCACACTAATAAGAATTTGGAGGTTGTATTTAAGGTTGAAGGCAGAGGTGACAGGTCAAGGGATGAAAATCCACTTCTGACACCTCTACCCCTGCCAGAATGATTATTCTAAAGGTATATGAGATCAGGGTTCATGACGACTCAACTGAGATTTAGGTTATTGTTTAAAACCATCTGTGGGAACATTTTTACTCTGTTTCCCACATTTACTCTTTCATTGAGCAAACAAGATGTTTAGTTTGCCATAATGTAATTACATTGCATACCAGTTATTGTCATCTCTTAGTCTTAGTTTTAGATGACCAAAACCTTTGCACTTTTAATCAACCAGAAATATAATTGTTTTGTTTAATACATTACTTTTGTTGTTCTCACTCCAGACTTTATTATTTAAACAATTAAGTTGGATATAAAGTTTTCAACAGTTTTCTCACAACAGTGCTGTGACCACAGCACTTCTTTGATAAGCTGAATAAAAAACTAAAAAGATAAACTAAAGTGTTTTGTGATTAGTATATATTTTTTTACAGATTTTGTTAAGTACATTTGCTGTTCTCACTTTAGACTGTTACAATAAAATGGTAATTAAAGTGTTTTCAACTAGTTTCTCAAACAGTGCTGTTATGACCACAGCTCATCTTAGAGTAGCTTATTTCATGTAAAAAGAAATACCACTTTATAGACTCATGGCATGCAGCATGTCAATCAAATCAATTATAGGCTGAGCTCCATACTTGTGAACTGCATTCTGTTTTGAGCTAGTGACTCAAGGATACCTTTTTTAAATTGAATCCAACTTCAATCCATTTCATGTATTTATTGCAACAAATACCAAACAATTAAATACAAAAACCAACAACAATTTGGGGTAACAACAGGACTATGGAAATTGTATACATGTGACCATGGCAGAGTAAGAACAGCTCAGTAAATTCAACTTGGGAATCCATTAAACGTGCTAAGGTAACCACACTGTTGATGTGTTCCACAATGGCAAGAGTAGACAAGCCTATAAGTAGAACTCTGTTAGAACCACAATATGAAGGTACAGATCACAAAGGCAACCTTTCTGCACATTTGGTCATCAACAGTGATGTGTAGAGAAGGGATGCCTGCGAAACATTAGGCTAAAACAATTACAAACAGTCAAGCAGTTTCCTACTTTGCTCAGTCAGTGCAAACAAAGAAAGACCAAACAGGAAAGCCCAGCATGGCCACCAGGCTTTATAGGGGAGGGGCTAATCAGTGACTACTTAGACCTGGGTAATTGGGGGCATGGAGACAGAACTCTGCACCATGCATCTCACATGCCTTTGTGGCATAAACATAAAGACAAGGATTTATAAACCGAAAGTTGTAGGTTAAAAAATGTGTCACATGACAACTCAAACCCGGGCTTCCCCAGAGTTGGTGTCGAAGTGTCCTTGAGCAAGACACTGAGGTTTAAACCCAACATGAGCATTTTTCTCTTTGCATCTTCATCCAATCTATCACTGCAGAGCATGCAATAGCATCAATTCCACATGAGCTATGATGGTGCAATGGTTACAATTCAGGCCTTGCAAACAGAAGGTTCTGGGTTCAAGTCCAGCATGGGCATTTTCCTCTTTGCCTCTTTATCCAATCTTTCACTGTAGACTGTGCAATAGCATCAGTTCGGCATGAGTCATGGTGGTGAACTGGTTAGGACACTGGCCCTGCAACCAGAAGGTTCCTGGTTCAAATACAGTGATGACCTTTTTCCAATTTTGTACTCTTGTAGAAGAACATTTTCAGTCGATCTAATTTCTGAAAGGTGGGTTAAGTAAGACGTTCGCCGATAGATCTGACATGTCAGTGTGGCGCAGAAGATAAACCTGGAACTTAGAAACCAGAGGGACAGGGTTCAAACCTAACATTTTCACTGTCCATCAAAATTCTCGAAAGTGGGTTAAGTATTACATTCCCGATTATAGCTTACAGCCCATCGTGGCTCAAAAGATACATCCAAGGTTTACAATCCAAAGGTTACTGGTTCAAAACTCAAACAAAACTAATAATCAACCAAAAACTCAAACAAATCTAAAAGAATCTCAAACAAAACTAAAAATCAACAAAAAACTCAAACAAAACTAAAAGAAACTCAAACAAAACTAATAATCAACAAAAAACTCAAAAATGAGTCAATATAAAAACTGAAACAACAAAACATGTCAAATAACAAAACAAAAGCAATAAACAAAAATCATCAACCACAACAATACAAATGCCTAACCTAAATGCGTTTCAAAGCAAACTTGTCATACAATCTCTAATCATTAGGGTTCATTATGACAACAAATGAGATTTAGGTTGGAACTACTTTATTCTGCACTCGCATTTAATATTTCAATGAGCAGTGTTTAGTATAAATATAAGTTCCCGATTGTACCTTACATGCCAGTGTGGCGCACGTGATAAACCGGGGGTTTGTAAACGGGACATTTAGGGTTCAAGTCCCCTGAAGAACATTTTCAATGATCTAAATTCTAAAAGGATGGTTAAATATGAGTTCCCGATTGTACCTTACATGCCAGTGTGGCGCAGGTGATAAACCGTGGGTTTATAAACAGGACATTCAGTGTTCAAGTCTCCTGAAGAACATTTTCAATGTCCATCTAAATTCTAAAAGGCTGGTTAAATATGAGTTCCCGATTATATCTTACATGCCAGTGTGGCTCAATAGATAAAAACTAGGCTTCATAAACCAAACGTCATAGGTTCAAACCTCAAACAAAACTAATACTCAACCAAAAAGTCAAACAAAAACAAAAATCAACTGAAACCAAAAAGCTCAAATAAAGTGTCATAAAAAAACTCAGATAAAAACAAAACTCAAATATCTCAATAAAAACAAATAATAAAATGTTTCAATCAAATTCATCTGAAGAAGACAATACAATTAGTTAAATAAAATCACTTTGCTTAATATGTAAATTTCTTAAGCTCCACCCCCAGGAGGCAGGCTCATAAAAAAATCCCGCCCCAGAGGCGGGTTCCAAAAAAAGATCCTCCCCCTCCCACCGGAGCCAAAAGAGAGCGGGAGGAGGGAGGCCGGATTTCGGCACTCTTTGCCTTAAAAAGCCCAAAAATGAAGGTTTACCCTGAGAAAGATTCAAACCCACCACCTTCAGCTTGTGAGACCTATGCTTTCCTCTTGCACCACTAGGCAATTCACACTAATAAGAATTTGGAGGTTGTATTTAAGGTTGAAGGCAGAGGTGACAGGTCAAGGGATGAAAATCCACTTCTGACACCTCTACCCCTGCCAGAATGATTATTCTAAAGGTATATGAGATCAGGGTTCATGACGACTCAACTGAGATTTAGGTTATTGTTTAAAACCATCTGTGGGAACATTTTTACTCTGTTTCCCACATTTACTCTTTCATTGAGCAAACAAGATGTTTAGTTTGCCATAATGTAATTACATTGCATACCAGTTATTGTCATCTCTTAGTCTTAGTTTTAGATGACCAAAACCTTTGCACTTTTAATCAACCAGAAATATAATTGTTTTGTTTAATACATTACTTTTGTTGTTCTCACTCCAGACTTTATTATTTAAACAATTAAGTTGGATATAAAGTTTTCAACAGTTTTCTCACAACAGTGCTGTGACCACAGCACTTCTTTGATAAGCTGAATAAAAAACTAAAAAGATAAACTAAAGTGTTTTGTGATTAGTATATATTTTTTTACAGATTTTGTTAAGTACATTTGCTGTTCTCACTTTAGACTGTTACAATAAAATGGTAATTAAAGTGTTTTCAACTAGTTTCTCAAACAGTGCTGTTATGACCACAGCTCATCTTAGAGTAGCTTATTTCATGTAAAAAGAAATACCACTTTATAGACTCATGGCATGCAGCATGTCAATCAAATCAATTATAGGCTGAGCTCCATACTTGTGAACTGCATTCTGTTTTGAGCTAGTGACTCAAGGATACCTTTTTTAAATTGAATCCAACTTCAATCCATTTCATGTATTTATTGCAACAAATACCAAACAATTAAATACAAAAACCAACAACAATTTGGGGTAACAACAGGACTATGGAAATTGTATACATGTGACCATGGCAGAGTAAGAACAGCTCAGTAAATTCAACTTGGGAATCCATTAAACGTGCTAAGGTAACCACACTGTTGATGTGTTCCACAATGGCAAGAGTAGACAAGCCTATAAGTAGAACTCTGTTAGAACCACAATATGAAGGTACAGATCACAAAGGCAACCTTTCTGCACATTTGGTCATCAACAGTGATGTGTAGAGAAGGGATGCCTGCGAAACATTAGGCTAAAACAATTACAAACAGTCAAGCAGTTTCCTACTTTGCTCAGTCAGTGCAAACAAAGAAAGACCAAACAGGAAAGCCCAGCATGGCCACCAGGCTTTATAGGGGAGGGGCTAATCAGTGACTACTTAGACCTGGGTAATTGGGGGCATGGAGACAGAACTCTGCACCATGCATCTCACATGCCTTTGTGGCATAAACATAAAGACAAGGATTTATAAACCGAAAGTTGTAGGTTAAAAAATGTGTCACATGACAACTCAAACCCGGGCTTCCCCAGAGTTGGTGTCGAAGTGTCCTTGAGCAAGACACTGAGGTTTAAACCCAACATGAGCATTTTTCTCTTTGCATCTTCATCCAATCTATCACTGCAGAGCATGCAATAGCATCAATTCCACATGAGCTATGATGGTGCAATGGTTACAATTCAGGCCTTGCAAACAGAAGGTTCTGGGTTCAAGTCCAGCATGGGCATTTTCCTCTTTGCCTCTTTATCCAATCTTTCACTGTAGACTGTGCAATAGCATCAGTTCGGCATGAGTCATGGTGGTGAACTGGTTAGGACACTGGCCCTGCAACCAGAAGGTTCCTGGTTCAAATACAGTGATGACCTTTTTCCAATTTTGTACTCTTGTAGAAGAACATTTTCAGTCGATCTAATTTCTGAAAGGTGGGTTAAGTAAGACGTTCGCCGATAGATCTGACATGTCAGTGTGGCGCAGAAGATAAACCTGGAACTTAGAAACCAGAGGGACAGGGTTCAAACCTAACATTTTCACTGTCCATCAAAATTCTCGAAAGTGGGTTAAGTATTACATTCCCGATTATAGCTTACAGCCCATCGTGGCTCAAAAGATACATCCAAGGTTTACAATCCAAAGGTTACTGGTTCAAAACTCAAACAAAACTAATAATCAACCAAAAACTCAAACAAATCTAAAAGAATCTCAAACAAAACTAAAAATCAACAAAAAACTCAAACAAAACTAAAAGAAACTCAAACAAAACTAATAATCAACAAAAAACTCAAAAATGAGTCAATATAAAAACTGAAACAACAAAACATGTCAAATAACAAAACAAAAGCAATAAACAAAAATCATCAACCACAACAATACAAATGCCTAACCTAAATGCGTTTCAAAGCAAACTTGTCATACAATCTCTAATCATTAGGGTTCATTATGACAACAAATGAGATTTAGGTTGGAACTACTTTATTCTGCACTCGCATTTAATATTTCAATGAGCAGTGTTTAGTATAAATATAAGTTCCCGATTGTACCTTACATGCCAGTGTGGCGCACGTGATAAACCGGGGGTTTGTAAACGGGACATTTAGGGTTCAAGTCCCCTGAAGAACATTTTCAATGATCTAAATTCTAAAAGGATGGTTAAATATGAGTTCCCGATTGTACCTTAAATGCCAGTGTGGCGCAGGTGATAAACCGTGGGTTTATAAACAGGACATTCAGTGTTCAAGTCTCCTGAAGAACATTTTCAATGTCCATCTAAATTCTAAAAGGCTGGTTAAATATGAGTTCCCGATTATATCTTACATGCCAGTGTGGCTCAATAGATAAAAACTAGGCTTCATAAACCAAACGTCATAGGTTCAAACCTCAAACAAAACTAATACTCAACCAAAAAGTCAAACAAAAACAAAAATCAACTGAAACCAAAAAGCTCAAATAAAGTGTCATAAAAAAACTCAGATAAAAACAAAACTCAAATATCTCAATAAAAACAAATAATAAAATGTTTCAATCAAATTCATCTGAAGAAGACAATACAATTAGTTAAATAAAATCACTTTGCTTAATATGTAAATTTCTTAAGCTCCACCCCCAGGAGGCAGGCTCATAAAAAAATCCCGCCCCAGAGGCGGGTTCCAAAAAAAGATCCTCCCCCTCCCACCGGAGCCAAAAGAGAGCGGGAGGAGGGAGGCCGGATTTCGGCACTCTTTGCCTTAAAAAGCCCAAAAATGAAGGTTTACCCTGAGAAAGATTCAAACCCACCACCTTCAGCTTGTGAGACCTATGCTTTCCTCTTGCACCACTAGGCAATTCACACTAATAAGAATTTGGAGGTTGTATTTAAGGTTGAAGGCAGAGGTGACAGGTCAAGGGATGAAAATCCACTTCTGACACCTCTACCCCTGCCAGAATGATTATTCTAAAGGTATATGAGATCAGGGTTCATGACGACTCAACTGAGATTTAGGTTATTGTTTAAAACCATCTGTGGGAACATTTTTACTCTGTTTCCCACATTTACTCTTTCATTGAGCAAACAAGATGTTTAGTTTGCCATAATGTAATTACATTGCATACCAGTTATTGTCATCTCTTAGTCTTAGTTTTAGATGACCAAAACCTTTGCACTTTTAATCAACCAGAAATATAATTGTTTTGTTTAATACATTACTTTTGTTGTTCTCACTCCAGACTTTATTATTTAAACAATTAAGTTGGATATAAAGTTTTCAACAGTTTTCTCACAACAGTGCTGTGACCACAGCACTTCTTTGATAAGCTGAATAAAAAACTAAAAAGATAAACTAAAGTGTTTTGTGATTAGTATATATTTTTTTTACAGATTTTGTTAAGTACATTTGCTGTTCTCACTTTAGACTGTTACAATAAAATGGTAATTAAAGTGTTTTCAACTAGTTTCTCAAACAGTGCTGTTATGACCACAGCTCATCTTAGAGTAGCTTATTTCATGTAAAAAGAAATACCACTTTATAGACTCATGGCATGCAGCATGTCAATCAAATCAATTATAGGCTGAGCTCCATACTTGTGAACTGCATTCTGTTTTGAGCTAGTGACTCAAGGATACCTTTTTTAAATTGAATCCAACTTCAATCCATTTCATGTATTTATTGCAACAAATACCAAACAATTAAATACAAAAACCAACAACAATTTGGGGTAACAACAGGACTATGGAAATTGTATACATGTGACCATGGCAGAGTAAGAACAGCTCAGTAAATTCAACTTGGGAATCCATTAAACGTGCTAAGGTAACCACACTGTTGATGTGTTCCACAATGGCAAGAGTAGACAAGCCTATAAGTAGAACTCTGTTAGAACCACAATATGAAGGTACAGATCACAAAGGCAACCTTTCTGCACATTTGGTCATCAACAGTGATGTGTAGAGAAGGGATGCCTGCGAAACATTAGGCTAAAACAATTACAAACAGTCAAGCAGTTTCCTACTTTGCTCAGTCAGTGCAAACAAAGAAAGACCAAACAGGAAAGCCCAGCATGGCCACCAGGCTTTATAGGGGAGGGGCTAATCAGTGACTACTTAGACCTGGGTAATTGGGGGCATGGAGACAGAACTCTGCACCATGCATCTCACATGCCTTTGTGGCATAAACATAAAGACAAGGATTTATAAACCGAAAGTTGTAGGTTAAAAAATGTGTCACATGACAACTCAAACCCGGGCTTCCCCAGAGTTGGTGTCGAAGTGTCCTTGAGCAAGACACTGAGGTTTAAACCCAACATGAGCATTTTTCTCTTTGCATCTTCATCCAATCTATCACTGCAGAGCATGCAATAGCATCAATTCCACATGAGCTATGATGGTGCAATGGTTACAATTCAGGCCTTGCAAACAGAAGGTTCTGGGTTCAAGTCCAGCATGGGCATTTGCCTCTTTATCCAATCTTTCACTGTAGACTGTGCAATAGCATCAGTTCGGCATGAGTCATGGTGGTGAACTGGTTAGGACACTGGCCCTGCAACCAGAAGGTTCCTGGTTCAAATACAGTGATGACCTTTTTCCAATTTTGTACTCTTGTAGAAGAACATTTTCAGTCGATCTAATTTCTGAAAGGTGGGTTAAGTAAGACGTTCGCCGATAGATCTGACATGTCAGTGTGGCGCAGAAGATAAACCTGGAACTTAGAAACCAGAGGGACAGGGTTCAAACCTAACATTTTCACTGTCCATCAAAATTCTCGAAAGTGGGTTAAGTATTACATTCCCGATTATAGCTTACAGCCCATCGTGGCTCAAAAGATACATCCAAGGTTTACAATCCAAAGGTTACTGGTTCAAAACTCAAACAAAACTAATAATCAACCAAAAACTCAAACAAATCTAAAAGAATCTCAAACAAAACTAAAAATCAACAAAAAACTCAAACAAAACTAAAAGAAACTCAAACAAAACTAATAATCAACAAAAAACTCAAAAATGAGTCAATATAAAAACTGAAACAACAAAACATGTCAAATAACAAAACAAAAGCAATAAACAAAAATCATCAACCACAACAATACAAATGCCTAACCTAAATGCGTTTCAAAGCAAACTTGTCATACAATCTCTACTCATTAGGGTTCATTATGACAACAAATGAGATTTAGGTTGGAACTACTTTATTCTGCACTCGCATTTAATATTTCAATGAGCAGTGTTTAGTATAAATATAAGTTCCCGATTGTACCTTACATGCCAGTGTGGCGCAGGTGATAAACCGGGGGTTTGTAAACAGGACATTTAGGGTTCAAGTCCCCTGAAGAACATTTTCAATGATCTAAATTCTAAAAGGATGGTTAAATATGAGTTCCCGATTGTACCTTACATGCCAGTGTGGCGCAGGTGATAAACCGTGGGTTTATAAACAGGACATTCAGTGTTCAAGTCTCCTGAAGAACATTTTCAATGTCCATCTAAATTCTAAAAGGCTGGTTAAATATGAGTTCCCGATTATATCTTACATGCCAGTGTGGCTCAATAGATAAAAACTAGGCTTCATAAACCAAACGTCATAGGTTCAAACCTCAAACAAAACTAATACTCAACCAAAAAGTCAAACAAAAACAAAAATCAACTGAAACCAAAAAGCTCAAATAAAGTGTCATAAAAAAACTCAAATAAAAACAAAACTCAAATATCTCAATAAAAACAAATAATAAAATGTTTCAATCAAATTCATCTGAAGAAGACAATACAATTAGTTAAATAAAATCACTTTGCTTAATATGTAAATTTCTTAAGCTCCACCCCCAGGAGGCAGGCTCATAAAAAAATCCCGCCCCAGAGGCGGGTTCCAAAAAAAGATCCTCCCCCTCCCACCGGAGCCAAAAGAGAGCGGGAGGAGGGAGGCCGGATTTCGGCACTCTTTGCCTTAAAAAGCCCAAAAATGAAGGTTTACCCTGAGAAAGATTCAAACCCACCACCTTCAGCTTGTGAGACCTATGCTTTCCTCTTGCACCACTAGGCAATTCACACTAATAAGAATTTGGAGGTTGTATTTAAGGTTGAAGGCAGAGGTGACAGGTCAAGGGATGAAAATCCACTTCTGACACCTCTACCCCTGCCAGAATGATTATTCTAAAGGTATATGAGATCAGGGTTCATGACGACTCAACTGAGATTTAGGTTATTGTTTAAAACCATCTGTGGGAACATTTTTACTCTGTTTCCCACATTTACTCTTTCATTGAGCAAACAAGATGTTTAGTTTGCCATAATGTAATTACATTGCATACCAGTTAGTCTTAGTTTTAGATGACCAAAACCTTTGCACTTTTAATCAACCAGAAATATAATTGTTTTGTTTAATACATTACTTTTGTTGTTCTCACTCCAGACTTTATTATTTAAACAATTAAGTTGGATATAAAGTTTTCAACAGTTTTCTCACAACAGTGCTGTGACCACAGCACTTCTTTGATAAGCTGAATAAAAAACTAAAAAGATAAACTAAAGTGTTTTGTGATTAGTATATATTTTTTTACAGATTTTGTTAAGTACATTTGCTGTTCTCACTTTAGACTGTTACAATAAAATGGTAATTAAAGTGTTTTCAACTAGTTTCTCAAACAGTGCTGTTATGACCACAGCTCATCTTAGAGTAGCTTATTTCATGTAAAAAGAAATACCACTTTATAGACTCATGGCATGCAGCATGTCAATCAAATCAATTATAGGCTGAGCTCCATACTTGTGAACTGCATTCTGTTTTGAGCTAGTGACTCAAGGATACCTTTTTTAAATTGAATCCAACTTCAATCCATTTCATGTATTTATTGCAACAAATACCAAACAATTAAATACAAAAACCAACAACAATTTGGGGTAACAACAGGACTATGGAAATTGTATACATGTGACCATGGCAGAGTAAGAACAGCTCAGTAAATTCAACTTGGGAATCCATTAAACGTGCTAAGGTAACCACACTGTTGATGTGTTCCACAATGGCAAGAGTAGACAAGCCTATAAGTAGAACTCTGTTAGAACCACAATATGAAGGTACAGATCACAAAGGCAACCTTTCTGCACATTTGGTCATCAACAGTGATGTGTAGAGAAGGGATGCCTGCGAAACATTAGGCTAAAACAATTACAAACAGTCAAGCAGTTTCCTACTTTGCTCAGTCAGTGCAAACAAAGAAAGACCAAACAGGAAAGCCCAGCATGGCCACCAGGCTTTATAGGGGAGGGGCTAATCAGTGACTACTTAGACCTGGGTAATTGGGGGCATGGAGACAGAACTCTGCACCATGCATCTCACATGCCTTTGTGGCATAAACATAAAGACAAGGATTTATAAACCGAAAGTTGTAGGTTAAAAAATGTGTCACATGACAACTCAAACCCGGGCTTCCCCAGAGTTGGTGTCGAAGTGTCCTTGAGCAAGACACTGAGGTTTAAACCCAACATGAGCATTTTTCTCTTTGCATCTTCATCCAATCTATCACTGCAGAGCATGCAATAGCATCAATTCCACATGAGCTATGATGGTGCAATGGTTACAATTCAGGCCTTGCAAACAGAAGGTTCTGGGTTCAAGTCCAGCATGGGCATTTTCCTCTTTGCCTCTTTATCCAATCTTTCACTGTAGACTGTGCAATAGCATCAGTTCGGCATGAGTCATGGTGGTGAACTGGTTAGGACACTGGCCCTGCAACCAGAAGGTTCCTGGTTCAAATACAGTGATGACCTTTTTCCAATTTTGTACTCTTGTAGAAGAACATTTTCAGTCGATCTAATTTCTGAAAGGTGGGTTAAGTAAGACGTTCGCCGATAGATCTGACATGTCAGTGTGGCGCAGAAGATAAACCTGGAACTTAGAAACCAGAGGGACAGGGTTCAAACCTAACATTTTCACTGTCCATCAAAATTCTCGAAAGTGGGTTAAGTATTACATTCCCGATTATAGCTTACAGCCCATCGTGGCTCAAAAGATACATCCAAGGTTTACAATCCAAAGGTTACTGGTTCAAAACTCAAACAAAACTAATAATCAACCAAAAACTCAAACAAATCTAAAAGAATCTCAAACAAAACTAAAAATCAACAAAAAACTCAAACAAAACTAAAAGAAACTCAAACAAAACTAATAATCAACAAAAAACTCAAAAATGAGTCAATATAAAAACTGAAACAACAAAACATGTCAAATAACAAAACAAAAGCAATAAACAAAAATCATCAACCACAACAATACAAATGCCTAACCTAAATGCGTTTCAAAGCAAACTTGTCATACAATCTCTAATCATTAGGGTTCATTATGACAACAAATGAGATTTAGGTTGGAACTACTTTATTCTGCACTCGCATTTAATATTTCAATGAGCAGTGTTTAGTATAAATATAAGTTCCCGATTGTACCTTACATGCCAGTGTGGCGCAAGTGATAAACCGGGGGTTTGTAAACAGGACATTTAGGGTTCAAGTCCCCTGAAGAACATTTTCAATGATCTAAATTCTAAAAGGATGGTTAAATATGAGTTCCCGATTGTACCTTACATGCCAGTGTGGCGCAGGTGATAAACCGTGGGTTTATAAACAGGACATTCAGTGTTCAAGTCTCCTGAAGAACATTTTCAATGTCCATCTAAATTCTAAAAGGCTGGTTAAATATGAGTTCCCGATTATATCTTACATGCCAGTGTGGCTCAATAGATAAAAACTAGGCTTCATAAACCAAACGTCATAGGTTCAAACCTCAAACAAAACTAATACTCAACCAAAAAGTCAAACAAAAACAAAAATCAACTGAAACCAAAAAGCTCAAATAAAGTGTCATAAAAAAACTCAAATAAAAACAAAACTCAAATATCTCAATAAAAACAAATAATAAAATGTTTCAATCAAATTCATCTGAAGAAGACAATACAATTAGTTAAATAAAATCACTTTGCTTAATATGTAAATTTCTTAAGCTCCACCCCCAGGAGGCAGGCTCATAAAAAAATCCCACCCCAGAGGCGGGTTCCAAAAAAAGATCCTCCCCCTCCCACCGGAGCCAAAAGAGAGCGGGAGGAGGGAGGCCGGATTTCGGCACTCTTTGCCTTAAAAAGCCCAAAAATGAAGGTTTACCCTGAGAAAGATTCAAACCCACCACCTTCAGCTTGTGAGACCTATGCTTTCCTCTTGCACCACTAGGCAATTCACACTAATAAGAATTTGGAGGTTGTATTTAAGGTTGAAGGCAGAGGTGACAGGTCAAGGGATGAAAATCCACTTCTGACACCTCTACCCCTGCCAGAATGATTATTCTAAAGGTATATGAGATCAGGGTTCATGACGACTCAACTGAGATTTAGGTTATTGTTTAAAACCATCTGTGGGAACATTTTTACTCTGTTTCCCACATTTACTCTTTCATTGAGCAAACAAGATGTTTAGTTTGCCATAATGTAATTCACCCATTCTTGAGATAAGGGACAAAACTTTTTTCAAACTGGATTTTTTTTTTTTTTAAGATACATTCAAATCAAATAGATGTATTTGTAGACACAGGTCTCAACTACCAATCTTGAGAAGGAACAGGTTTTTCGCATAACATTTCTTTCTAAAATGGGACATTTATGCACTTAATACCTGATTCATGTCAACTCCGTCAGACACACTAAAATCCCTTTTAATTGAATTTTATCATTTCAACAATAATATAAAGTCCTCAGTTATCTTATAATGGCTTTCAGTAATCAAGTTAAGTAATACAAATCTTTTAATATTATTTTGTTCCAATATCACACTATTATGAAATATCAAATTTCTCAAAACCGTCATTTCAACCTTTATTTTCAATATTATAACATGAAAACCATGTAAAAAAAAAAAGAAATCATCATTACGTATCATTTCAGTTGGTGTTTCAATACATAAGCACAAAAGATTTGACAGCAAATTTTCTATTTCTTTGGAAATTAACAAAAACATCACGGGACGAACGTCTGACGGAGTTGACGAACATCTGACGGAGTTGACAAGTTTAACTGATTTAGGTTCTAGACCACCTAGGATCTTGATTCTGGTGACTAATCCCACATTTTCAAGGATGAGGAATACAGTGGTACTATTTAGATTTGCCCTGTGAACATGGCAGCCATTTTTCAAAATGGCCGCCAACTTTCTGTTATTTCCCAATAACTCAAGTTCTACACCACCTAGGATCTTGATTCTGGTGACTAATCATACATTTTCAAGGATGTGGGATACATTGGTACTATTTAGATTTGTCCTGTGACCATGGTAGACATTTTTCAAAAAGGCCGCCAACTTTCTGTTATTTCCCAATAACTCAAGTTCTACACCACCTAGGATCTTGATTCTGGTGACTAATCATACATTTTCAAGGGTGAGGAATACAGTTGTACTATTTAGATTTATCCTGTGACCATGGATGGTAGACATTTTCAAAAATGGTGGACCTGCTATTATTTTACCAATTTACTCAGGGAATATTATCAGAATAATATAAAATCTGTGAATACATTTCTTACCAAGAATTTTCTTCACCAATGTTTGTAAAGGTGTCTACTAATATATCCCACATTGGTTTCTATTTGACCACCCTAGGGGCATGTTTGACAGCTGCTGAAAGTTGGGTACCATCAACAACCAATATAAGGCTATATGTTCTAAATTTCATTATGCTTTAAGTAGCATGTGGCATGTCAAACTAGGGGCTTTTCATGATTCTGGATCCATTCCAAGCATTAGTTTTGCACAAAAAACACTACGTTGGCTAAAAACGGCCATTGCCATCATCACAGATGTGATGAGGTCAGCACATGTCGGCACATTTGGGCAAGTGGCTATGGCCAAACTAGGGGGTCTATGGCCAAACTAGGGGTCAAACTCCTTGGGCTAAATTCGGTGAGGTGAACAGTGAGCAGTGAACAGTGAGCGAAAGACTGAAGACAGAAGATTTGGCTTCAGGACCATCAGGCAGGATGTGCAGACACTGAAGGCATCAGTGTCTTTCTCTGTGTCCCCAGCATGTCAACCAAAGCAATGTTACCAAATCAAAGGAGCCTTCACCTCATGTCACCTGGGGCTGGGTGAGCAATCGTATCCTGTATCTAAACTCACAACTAAATACAGACACTTGGCCAGACTGCCGTTTGAAAGGGTCAAACCCCTCATCCTGATTGGGGAAGACCACCCCACCTAATCACACCAACCGAACAAGTGAGGTTGGGGCCTCCAGGTGGGCCAGCAGCCATCTGCACAAGACTGGGCTGGACCCTGCAGGAAAGCAATCTCCAGCCAAGACAATGTAAGTTGACTATAACAGAGCCCCAGAACACAGAGCTCAGGAGAAGGATGGAGAAACACTGGCAGGAGGCCACCAAGATACAATGCCCCAGAGACCCAGAGTGTGCCACCACTGGCAGTAAGGAGATCAACTGCTGCAGCAAAGATGTCATGAAAGGCAAGTCTCCACCAAAAAAAACCCTGAACCTAATCGGGGTGTCAAGAGACCAAAGTTTCTCCCCCACAGTTCCCTGCAGTGGCCAGTGAAGTCAAACTGTGCATCTGTACCTGAAAGGGGCAAGTCAAAGCCCACCTCCTTTTAATGTCCTGTCAGTAGAAACTCAACCTGCACCTGAAATAAGCCCTTACCTCTCCCAGAGAAAGTTCATCCTTGAAAATGTAATGATTAGTCGCCAGAATCAAGATCCTTGGTGGTCTAAAACTTGAGTTATTGGTAAAATAACAGCAGGTTGGTGGTCATTTTGAAAAACAATGGCTGCCATGGTCACAGGACAAATCTAAATAGTACCACTGTATTTCTCATCTTTTATAATGTATGATTAGTCGCCAAAATCAAGATCCTAGGTGGTCTAAAACTTGAGTTATTGTAAAATAACAGCAGGTGGCGGCCATTTTGAAAGAAAAATGGCTGCTATGGTCACAGGACAAATCTAAATATTACCAATGTACCCCACATCCTTGAAAATGTATGATTAGTCACCAGAATCAAGATCCTAGGTGGTGTAGAACTTGAGTTATTGTAAAATAACAGCAGGTGGCGGCCATTTTGAAAAATGGCTGCCATGGTCACAGGGAAAGTCTAAATTGTACCACTGTATCCCTCATCCTTGAAAATGAGGTCTTAGTCACCAGAATCAAGATCCTAGGTGGTGTAGAACTTGAGTTATTGTAAAATAACATCAGGTGGCGGCTCTTTTGTAATATGGCTGCCATGGTCACCACGAGACAAATCTGTGATGGCCCCATAGCCAAAAATGTTCCTTATGGCATGCTCTAACTGTGTGCCAAATTAGAATACTGCCCATTATTCAAAAACAATAATTTTATTGTTTTAGGAACACTTTTGTCAACTCCGTCAGATACACGTCAACTCCGTCAGACACAAAATCTGACGGAGTTGACGTCTGACGGAGTTGACAAAATGGCATTTGTTTTCATCTTAACCCTCTTTAGTACAATGTAGCCATTTTGTTTTTGCTTAATTTTGTTAGCTAAACCTAACCCCTAAACTAAAATAATAAACATTATTTTGGAATTCTTAACAAAGATCATAAAAATGTGCAGACGGAGTTGACATGTAAAAGCTGTGACCACATTGTTATCAACATTGTTTGTTTAAAATATCAAACAATTGAATGCTTGTCAGACCAGGTACTCCACTGTTGCAACAAATATAAATGGGACTTGGAAAAGGAGTCTTCAGGCTAAATCTGTCGACAATATTTTCTGATTAATTTAAGACTTTTAAAAAAACCTGACAGAGTTGACGGAGACGTGGGACGAACATTTGATATGAGATATTTAATAGAAAATATAAATAAAAATTAACTGTGTATATTATTTGCTATGTTGTTGACAATCTACTTTAATTTAGTATGTATATTTATGTGATTGTGACAGTATTAGACACTTTTTTGGCAGTTTGAAATTGTGGCCACTTGCTGGGGACAGGCTAAATACAGGCCTTTTTGGGTACAGGGCCTGCTTTTAACTAATTCAGATGGAATATGAAAACAATTATAATGAAATTAAGGGCATAATAATACACAACTGTATTACACTTAACTTTGCAAGTGCTTTTATTTTTATGAATTAATTTATTTTTTACATAAAATAAGGCTCTTATGTGTGGGACATGTTTTTTCCACTTTTGTCCCTCATCTCAAGAATGAGTGAATTACATTGCATACCAGTTATTGTCATCTCTTAGTCTTAGTTTTAGATGACCAAAACCTTTGCACTTTTAATCAACCAGAAATATAATTGTTTTGTTTAATACATTACTTTTGTTGTTCTCACTCCAGACTTTATTATTTAAACAATTAAGTTGGATATAAAGTTTTCAACAGTTTTCTCACAACAGTGCTGTGACCACAGCACTTCTTTGATAAGCTGAATAAAAAACTAAAAAGATAAACTAAAGTGTTTTGTGATTAGTATATATTTTTTTACAGATTTTGTTAAGTACATTTGCTGTTCTCACTTTAGACTGTTACAATAAAATGGTAATTAAAGTGTTTTCAACTAGTTTCTCAAACAGTGCTGTTATGACCACAGCTCATCTTAGAGTAGCTTATTTCATGTAAAAAGAAATACCACTTTATAGACTCATGGCATGCAGCATGTCAATCAAATCAATTATAGGCTGAGCTCCATACTTGTGAACTGCATTCTGTTTTGAGCTAGTGACTCAAGGATACCTTTTTTAAATTGAATCCAACTTCAATCCATTTCATGTATTTATTGCAACAAATACCAAACAATTAAATACAAAAACCAACAACAATTTGGGGTAACAACAGGACTATGGAAATTGTATACATGTGACCATGGCAGAGTAAGAACAGCTCAGTAAATTCAACTTGGGAATCCATTAAACGTGCTAAGGTAACCACACTGTTGATGTGTTCCACAATGGCAAGAGTAGACAAGCCTATAAGTAGAACTCTGTTAGAACCACAATATGAAGGTACAGATCACAAAGGCAACCTTTCTGCACATTTGGTCATCAACACTGATGTGTAGAGAAGGGATGCCTGCGAAACATTAGGCTAAAACAATTACAAACAGTCAAGCAGTTTCCTACTTTGCTCAGTCAGTGCAAACAAAGAAAGACCAAACAGGAAAGCCCAGCATGGCCACCAGGCTTTATAGGGGAGGGGCTAATCAGTGACTACTTAGACCTGGGTAATTGGGGGCATGGAGACAGAACTCTGCACCATGCATCTCACATGCCTTTGTGGCATAAACATAAAGACAAGGATTTATAAACCGAAAGTTGTAGGTTAAAAAATGTGTCACATGACAACTCAAACCCGGGCTTCCCCAGAGTTGGTGTCGAAGTGTCCTTGAGCAAGACACTGAGGTTTAAACCCAACATGAGCATTTTTCTCTTTGCATCTTCATCCAATCTATCACTGCAGAGCATGCAATAGCATCAATTCCACATGAGCTATGATGGTGCAATGGTTACAATTCAGGCCTTGCAAACAGAAGGTTCTGGGTTCAAGTCCAGCATGGGCATTTTCCTCTTTGCCTCTTTATCCAATCTTTCACTGTAGACTGTGCAATAGCATCAGTTCGGCATGAGTCATGGTGGTGAACTGGTTAGGACACTGGCCCTGCAACCAGAAGGTTCCTGGTTCAAATACAGTGATGACCTTTTTCCAATTTTGTACTCTTGTAGAAGAACATTTTCAGTCGATCTAATTTCTGAAAGGTGGGTTAAGTAAGACGTTCGCCGATAGATCTGACATGTCAGTGTGGCGCAGAAGATAAACCTGGAACTTAGAAACCAGAGGGACAGGGTTCAAACCTAACATTTTCACTGTCCATCAAAATTCTCGAAAGTGGGTTAAGTATTACATTCCCGATTATAGCTTACAGCCCATCGTGGCTCAAAAGATACATCCAAGGTTTACAATCCAAAGGTTACTGGTTCAAAACTCAAACAAAACTAATAATCAACCAAAAACTCAAACAAATCTAAAAGAATCTCAAACAAAACTAAAAATCAACAAAAAACTAAAAGAAACTCAAACAAAACTAATAATCAACAAAAAACTCAAAAATGAGTCAATATAAAAACTGAAACAACAAAACATGTCAAATAACAAAACAAAAGCAATAAACAAAAATCATCAACCACAACAATACAAATGCCTAACCTAAATGCGTTTCAAAGCAAACTTGTCATACAATCTCTAATCATTAGGGTTCATTATGACAACAAATGAGATTTAGGTTGGAACTACTTTATTCTGCACTCGCATTTAATATTTCAATGAGCAGTGTTTAGTATAAATATAAGTTCCCGATTGTACCTTACATGCCAGTGTGGCGCACGTGATAAACCGGGGGTTTGTAAACAGGACATTTAGGGTTCAAGTCCCCTGAAGAACATTTTCAATGATCTAAATTCTAAAAGGATGGTTAAATATGAGTTCCCGATTGTACCTTACATGCCAGTGTGGCGCAGGTGATAAACCGTGGGTTTATAAACAGGACATTCAGTGTTCAAGTCCCCTGAAGAACATTTTCAATATCCATCTAAATTCTAAAAGGCTGGTTAAATATGAGTTCCCGATTGTACCTTACATGCCAGTGTGGCGCAGGTGATAAACCGGGGGTTTGTAAACAGGACATACAGGGTTCAAGTCTCCTGAAGAACATTTTCAATATCCATCTAAATTCTAAAAGGCTGGTTAAATATGAGTTCCCGATTATATCTTACATGCCAGTGTGGCTCAATAGATAAAAACTAGGCTTCATAAACCAAACGTCATAGGTTCAAACCTCAAACAAAACTAATACTCAACCAAAAAGTCAAACAAAAACAAAAATCAACTGAAACCAAAAAGCTCAAATAAAGTGTCATAAAAAAACTCAAATAAAAACAAAACTCAAATATCTCAATAAAAACAAATAATAAAATGTTTCAATCAAATTAATCTGAAGAAGACAATACAATTAGTTAAATAAAATCACTTTGCTTAATATGTAAATTTCTTAAGCTCCACCCCCAGGAGGCAGGCTCATAAAAAAATCCCGCCCCAGAGGCGCGTTCCAAAAAAAGATCCTCCCCCTCCCACCGGAGCCAAAAGAGAGCGGGAGGAGGGAGGCCGGATTTCGGCACTCTTTGCCTTAAAAAGCCCAAAAATGAAGGTTTACCCTGAGAAAGATTCAAACCCACCACCTTCAGCTTGTGAGACCTATGCTTTCCTCTTGCACCACTAGGCAATTCACACTAATAAGAATTTGGAGGTTGTATTTAAGGTTGAAGGCAGAGGTGACAGGTCAAGGGATGAAAATCCACTTCTGACACCTCTACCCCTGCCAGAATGATTATTCTAAAGGTATATGAGATCAGGGTTCATGACGACTCAACTGAGATTTAGGTTATTGTTTAAAACCATCTGTGGGAACATTTTTACTCTGTTTCCCACATTTACTCTTTCATTGAGCAAACAAGATGTTTAGTTTGCCATAATGTAATTACATTGCATACCAGTTATTGTCATCTCTTAGTCTTAGTTTTAGATGACCAAAACCTTTGCACTTTTAATCAACCAGAAATATAATTGTTTTGTTTAATACATTACTTTTGTTGTTCTCACTCCAGACTTTATTATTTAAACAATTAAGTTGGATATAAAGTTTTCAACAGTTTTCTCACAACAGTGCTGTGACCACAGCACTTCTTTGATAAGCTGAATAAAAAACTAAAAAGATAAACTAAAGTGTTTTGTGATTAGTATATATTTTTTTACAGATTTTGTTAAGTACATTTGCTGTTCTCACTTTAGACTGTTACAATAAAATGGTAATTAAAGTGTTTTCAACTAGTTTCTCAAACAGTGCTGTTATGACCACAGCTCATCTTAGAGTAGCTTATTTCATGTAAAAAGAAATACCACTTTATAGACTCATGGCATGCAGCATGTCAATCAAATCAATTATAGGCTGAGCTCCATACTTGTGAACTGCATTCTGTTTTGAGCTAGTGACTCAAGGATACCTTTTTTAAATTGAATCCAACTTCAATCCATTTCATGTATTTATTGCAACAAATACCAAACAATTAAATACAAAAACCAACAACAATTTGGGGTAACAACAGGACTATGGAAATTGTATACATGTGACCATGGCAGAGTAAGAACAGCTCAGTAAATTCAACTTGGGAATCCATTAAACGTGCTAAGGTAACCACACTGTTGATGTGTTCCACAATGGCAAGAGTAGACAAGCCTATAAGTAGAACTCTGTTAGAACCACAATATGAAGGTACAGATCACAAAGGCAACCTTTCTGCACATTTGGTCATCAACAGTGATGTGTAGAGAAGGGATGCCTGCGAAACATTAGGCTAAAACAATTACAAACAGTCAAGCAGTTTCCTACTTTGCTCAGTCAGTGCAAACAAAGAAAGACCAAACAGGAAAGCCCAGCATGGCCACCAGGCTTTATAGGGGAGGGGCTAATCAGTGACTACTTAGACCTGGGTAATTGGGGGCATGGAGACAGAACTCTGCACCATGCATCTCACATGCCTTTGTGGCATAAACATAAAGACAAGGATTTATAAACCGAAAGTTGTAGGTTAAAAAATGTGTCACATGACAACTCAAACCCGGGCTTCCCCAGAGTTGGTGTCGAAGTGTCCTTGAGCAAGACACTGAGGTTTAAACCCAACATGAGCATTTTTCTCTTTGCATCTTCATCCAATCTATCACTGCAGAGCATGCAATAGCATCAATTCCACATGAGCTATGATGGTGCAATGGTTACAATTCAGGCCTTGCAAACAGAAGGTTCTGGGTTCAAGTCCAGCATGGGCATTTTCCTCTTTGCCTCTTTATCCAATCTTTCACTGTAGACTGTGCAATAGCATCAGTTCGGCATGAGTCATGGTGGTGAACTGGTTAGGACACTGGCCCTGCAACCAGAAGGTTCCTGGTTCAAATACAGTGATGACCTTTTTCCAATTTTGTACTCTTGTAGAAGAACATTTTCAGTCGATCTAATTTCTGAAAGGTGGGTTAAGTAAGACGTTCGCCGATAGATCTGACATGTCAATGTGGCGCAGAAGATAAACCTGGAACTTAGAAACCAGAGGGACAGGGTTCAAACCTAACATTTTCACTGTCCATCAAAATTCTCGAAAGTGGGTTAAGTATTACATTCCCGATTATAGCTTACAGCCCATCGTGGCTCAAAAGATACATCCAAGGTTTACAATCCAAAGGTTACTGGTTCAAAACTCAAACAAAACTAATAATCAACCAAAAACTCAAACAAATCTAAAAGAATCTCAAACAAAACTAAAAATCAACAAAAAACTCAAACAAAACTAAAAGAAACTCAAACAAAACTAATAATCAACAAAAAACTCAAAAATGAGTCAATATAAAAACTGAAACAACAAAACATGTCAAATAACAAAACAAAAGCAATAAACAAAAATCATCAACCACAACAATACAAATGCCTAACCTAAATGCGTTTCAAAGCAAACTTGTCATACAATCTCTAATCATTAGGGTTCATTATGACAACAAATGAGATTTAGGTTGGAACTACTTTATTCTGCACTCGCATTTAATTTCAATGAGCAGTGTTTAGTATAAATATAAGTTCCCGATTGTACCTTACATGCCAGTGTGGCGCAGGTGATAAACCGTGGGTTTATAAACAGGACATTCAGTGTTCAAGTCTCCTGAAGAACATTTTCAATGTCCATCTAAATTCTAAAAGGCTGGTTAAATATGAGTTCCCGATTATATCTTACATGCCAGTGTGGCTCAATAGATAAAAACTAGGCTTCATAAACCAAACGTCATAGGTTCAAACCTCAAACAAAACTAATACTCAACCAAAAAGTCAAACAAAAACAAAAATCAACTGAAACCAAAAAGCTCAAATAAAGTGTCATAAAAAAACTCAAATAAAAACAAAACTCAAATATCTCAATAAAAACAAATAATAAAATGTTTCAATCAAATTAATCTGAAGAAGACAATACAATTAGTTAAATAAAATCACTTTGCTTAATATGTAAATTTCTTAAGCTCCACCCCCAGGAGGCAGGCTCATAAAAAAATCCCGCCCCAGAGGCGGGTTCCAAAAAAAGATCCTCCCCCTCCCACCGGAGCCAAAAGAGAGCGGGAGGAGGGAGGCCGGATTTCGGCACTCTTTGCCTTAAAAAGCCCAAAAATGAAGGTTTACCCTGAGAAAGATTCAAAAACCCACCACCTTCAGCTTGTGAGACCTATGCTTTCCTCTTGCACCACTAGGCAATTCACACTAATAAGAATTTGGAGGTTGTATTTAAGGTTGAAGGCAGAGGTGACAGGTCAAGGGATGAAAATCCACTTCTGACACCTCTACCCCTGCCAGAATGATTATTCTAAAGGTATATGAGATCAGGGTTCATGACGACTCAACTGAGATTTAGGTTATTGTTTAAAACCATCTGTGGGAACATTTTTACTCTGTTTCCCACATTTACTCTTTCATTGAGCAAACAAGATGTTTAGTTTGCCATAATGTAATTACATTGCATACCAGTTATTGTCATCTCTTAGTCTTAGTTTTAGATGACCAAAACCTTTGCACTTTTAATCAACCAGAAATATAATTGTTTTGTTTAATACATTACTTTTGTTGTTCTCACTCCAGACTTTATTATTTAAACAATTAAGTTGGATATAAAGTTTTCAACAGTTTTCTCACAACAGTGCTGTGACCACAGCACTTCTTTGATAAGCTGAATAAAAAACTAAAAAGATAAACTAAAGTGTTTTGTGATTAGTATATATTTTTTTACAGATTTTGTTAAGTACATTTGCTGTTCTCACTTTAGACTGTTACAATAAAATGGTAATTAAAGTGTTTTCAACTAGTTTCTCAAACAGTGCTGTTATGACCACAGCTCATCTTAGAGTAGCTTATTTCATGTAAAAAGAAATACCACTTTATAGACTCATGGCATGCAGCATGTCAATCAAATCAATTATAGGCTGAGCTCCATACTTGTGAACTGCATTCTGTTTTGAGCTAGTGACTCAAGGATACCTTTTTTAAATTGAATCCAACTTCAATCCATTTCATGTATTTATTGCAACAAATACCAAACAATTAAATACAAAAACCAACAACAATTTGGGGTAACAACAGGACTATGGAAATTGTATACATGTGACCATGGCAGAGTAAGAACAGCTCAGTAAATTCAACTTGGGAATCCATTAAACGTGCTAAGGTAACCACACTGTTGATGTGTTCCACAATGGCAAGAGTAGACAAGCCTATATGTAGAACTCTGTTAGAACCACAATATGAAGGTACAGATCACAAAGGCAACCTTTCTGCACATTTGGTCATCAACACTGATGTGTAGAGAAGGGATGCCTGCGAAACATTAGGCTAAAACAATTACAAACAGTCAAGCAGTTTCCTACTTTGCTCAGTCAGTGCAAACAAAGAAAGACCAAACAGGAAAGCCCAGCATGGCCACCAGGCTTTATAGGGGAGGGGCTAATCAGTGACTACTTAGACCTGGGTAATTGGGGGCATGGAGACAGAACTCTGCACCATGCATCTCACATGTCTTTGTGGCATAAACATAAAGACAAGGATTTATAAACCGAAAGTTGTAGGTTAAAAAATGTGTCACATGACAACTCAAACCCGGGCTTCCCCAGAGTTGGTGTCGAAGTGTCCTTGAGCAAGACACTGAGGTTTAAACCCAACATGAGCATTTTTCTCTTTGCATCTTCATCCAATCTATCACTGCAGAGCATGCAATAGCATCAATTCCACATGAGCTATGATGGTGCAATGGTTACAATTCAGGCCTTGCAAACAGAAGGTTCTGGGTTCAAGTCCAGCATGGGCATTTTCCTCTTTGCCTCTTTATCCAATCTTTCACTGTAGACTGTGCAATAGCATCAGTTCGGCATGAGTCATGGTGGTGAACTGGTTAGGACACTGGCCCTGCAACCAGAAGGTTCCTGGTTCAAATACAGTGATGACCTTTTTCCAATTTTGTACTCTTGTAGAAGAACATTTTCAGTCGATCTAATTTCTGAAAGGTGGGTTAAGTAAGACGTTCGCCGATAGATCTGACATGTCAGTGTGGCGCAGAAGATAAACCTGGAACTTAGAAACCAGAGGGACAGGGTTCAAACCTAACATTTTCACTGTCCATCAAAATTCTCGAAAGTGGGTTAAGTATTACATTCCCGATTATAGCTTACAGCCCATCATGGCTCAAAAGATACATCCAAGGTTTACAATCCAAAGGTTACTGGTTCAAAACTCAAACAAAACTAATAATCAACCAAAAACTCAAACAAATCTAAAAGAATCTCAAACAAAACTAAAAATCAACAAAAAACTCAAACAAAACTAAAAGAAACTCAAACAAAACTAATAATCAACAAAAAACTCAAAAATGAGTCAATATAAAAACTGAAACAACAAAACATGTCAAATAACAAAACAAAAGCAATAAACAAAAATCATCAACCACAACAATACAAATGCCTAACCTAAATGCGTTTCAAAGCAAACTTGTCATACAATCTCTAATCATTAGGGTTCATTATGACAACAAATGAGATTTAGGTTGGAACTACTTTATTCTGCACTCGCATTTAATATTTCAATGAGCAGTGTTTAGTATAAATATAAGTTCCCGATTGTACCTTACATGCCAGTGTGGCGCACGTGATAAACCGGGGGTTTGTAAACAGGACATGTAGGGTTCAAGTCCCCTGAAGAACATTTTCAATGATCTAAATTCTAAAAGGATGGTTAAATATGAGTTCCCGATTGTACCTTACATGCCAGTGTGGCGCAGGTGATAAACCGTGGGTTTATAAACAGGACATTCAGTGTTCAAGTCTCCTGAAGAACATTTTCAATGTCCATCTAAATTCTAAAAGGCTGGTTAAATATGAGTTCCCGATTATATCTTACATGCCAGTGTGGCTCAATAGATAAAAACTAGGCTTCATAAACCAAACGTCATAGGTTCAAACCTCAAACAAAACTAATACTCAACCAAAAAGTCAAACAAAAACAAAAATCAACTGAAACCAAAAAGCTCAAATAAAGTGTCATAAAAAAACTCAAATAAAAACAAAACTCAAATATCTCAATAAAAACAAATAATAAAATGTTTCAATCAAATTCATCTGAAGAAGACAATACAATTAGTTAAATAAAATCACTTTGCTTAATATGTAAATTTCTTAAGCTCCACCCCCAGGAGGCAGGCGCATAAAAAAATCCCGCCCCAGAGGCGGGTTCCAAAAAAAGATCCTCCCCCTCCCACCGGAGCCAAAAGAGAGCGGGAGGAGGGAGGCCGGATTTCGGCACTCTTTGCCTTAAAAAGCCCAAAAATGAAGGTTTACCCTGAGAAAGATTCAAACCCACCACCTTCAGCTTGTGAGACCTATGCTTTCCTCTTGCACCACTAGGCAATTCACACTAATAAGAATTTGGAGGTTGTATTTAAGGTTGAAGGCAGAGGTGACAGGTCAAGGGATGAAAATCCACTTCTGACACCTCTACCCCTGCCAGAATGATTATTCTAAAGGTATATGAGATCAGGGTTCATGACGACTCAACTGAGATTTAGGTTATTGTTTAAAACCATCTGTGGGAACATTTTTACTCTGTTTCCCACATTTACTCTTTCATTGAGCAAACAAGATGTTTAGTTTGCCATAATGTAATTACATTGCATACCAGTTATTGTCATCTCTTAGTCTTAGTTTTAGATGACCAAAACCTTTGCACTTTTAATCAACCAGAAATATAATTGTTTTGTTTAATACATTACTTTTGTTGTTCTCACTCCAGACTTTATTATTTAAACAATTAAGTTGGATATAAAGTTTTCAACAGTTTTCTCACAACAGTGCTGTGACCACAGCACTTCTTTGATAAGCTGAATAAAAAACTAAAAAGATAAACTAAAGTGTTTTGTGATTAGTATATATTTTTTTACAGATTTTGTTAAGTACATTTGCTGTTCTCACTTTAGACTGTTACAATAAAATGGTAATTAAAGTGTTTTCAACTAGTTTCTCAAACAGTGCTGTTATGACCACAGCTCATCTTAGAGTAGCTTATTTCATGTAAAAAGAAATACCACTTTATAGACTCATGGCATGCAGCATGTCAATCAAATCAATTATAGGCTGAGCTCCATACTTGTGAACTGCATTCTGTTTTGAGCTAGTGACTCAAGGATACCTTTTTTAAATTGAATCCAACTTCAATCCATTTCATGTATTTATTGCAACAAATACCAAACAATTAAATACAAAAACCAACAACAATTTGGGGTAACAACAGGACTATGGAAATTGTATACATGTGACCATGGCAGAGTAAGAACAGCTCAGTAAATTCAACTTGGGAATCCATTAAACGTGCTAAGGTAACCACACTGTTGATGTGTTCCACAATGGCAAGAGTAGACAAGCCTATAAGTAGAACTCTGTTAGAACCACAATATGAAGGTACAGATCACAAAGGCAACCTTTCTGCACATTTGGTCATCAACAGTGATGTGTAGAGAAGGGATGCCTGCGAAACATTAGGCTAAAACAATTACAAACAGTCAAGCAGTTTCCTACTTTGCTCAGTCAGTGCAAACAAAGAAAGACCAAACAGGAAAGCCCAGCATGGCCACCAGGCTTTATAGGGGAGGGGCTAATCAGTGACTACTTAGACCTGGGTAATTGGGGGCATGGAGACAGAACTCTGCACCATGCATCTCACATGCCTTTGTGGCATAAACATAAAGACAAGGATTTATAAACCGAAAGTTGTAGGTTAAAAAATGTGTCACATGACAACTCAAACCCGGGCTTCCCCAGAGTTGGTGTCGAAGTGTCCTTGAGCAAGACACTGAGGTTTAAACCCAACATGAGCATTTTTCTCTTTGCATCTTCATCCAATCTATCACTGCAGAGCATGCAATAGCATCAATTCCACATGAGCTATGATGGTGCAATGGTTACAATTCAGGCCTTGCAAACAGAAGGTTCTGGGTTCAAGTCCAGCATGGGCATTTTCCTCTTTGCCTCTTTATCCAATCTTTCACTGTAGACTGTGCAATAGCATCAGTTCGGCATGAGTCATGGTGGTGAACTGGTTAGGACACTGGCCCTGCAACCAGAAGGTTCCTGGTTCAAATACAGTGATGACCTTTTTCCAATTTTGTACTCTTGTAGAAGAACATTTTCAGTCGATCTAATTTCTGAAAGGTGGGTTAAGTAAGACGTTCGCCGATAGATCTGACATGTCAGTGTGGCGCAGAAGATAAACCTGGAACTTAGAAACCAGAGGGACAGGGTTCAAACCTAACATTTTCACTGTCCATCAAAATTCTCGAAAGTGGGTTAAGTATTACATTCCCGATTATAGCTTACAGCCCATCGTGGCTCAAAAGATACATCCAAGGTTTACAATCCAAAGGTTACTGGTTCAAAACTCAAACAAAACTAATAATCAACCAAAAACTCAAACAAATCTAAAAGAATCTCAAACAAAACTAAAAATCAACAAAAAACTCAAACAAAACTAAAAGAAACTCAAACAAAACTAATAATCAACAAAAAACTCAAAAATGAGTCAATATAAAAACTGAAACAACAAAACATGTCAAATAACAAAACAAAAGCAATAAACAAAAATCATCAACCACAACAATACAAATGCCTAACCTAAATGCGTTTCAAAGCAAACTTGTCATACAATCTCTAATCATTAGGGTTCATTATGACAACAAATGAGATTTAGGTTGGAACTACTTTATTCTGCACTCGCATTTAATATTTCAATGAGCAGTGTTTAGTATAAATATAAGTTCCCGATTGTACCTTACATGCCAGTGTGGCGCAGGTGATAAACCGGGGGTTTGTAAACAGGACATTTAGGGTTCAAGTCCCCTGAAGAACATTTTCAATGATCTAAATTCTAAAAGGATGGTTAAATATGAGTTCCCGATTGTACCTTACATGCCAGTGTGGCGCAGGTGATAAACCGTGGGTTTATAAACAGGACATTCAGTGTTCAAGTCTCCTGAAGAACATTTTCAATGTCCATCTAAATTCTAAAAGGCTGGTTAAATATGAGTTCCCGATTATATCTTACATGCCAGTGTGGCTCAATAGATAAAAACTAGGCTTCATAAACCAAACGTCATAGGTTCAAACCTCAAACAAAACTAATACTCAACCAAAAAGTCAAACAAAAACAAAAATCAACTGAAACCAAAAAGCTCAAATAAAGTGTCATAAAAAAACTCAAATAAAAACAAAACTCAAATATCTCAATAAAAACAAATAATAAAATGTTTCAATCAAATTCATCTGAAGAAGACAATACAATTAGTTAAATAAAATCACTTTGCTTAATATGTAAATTTCTTAAGCTCCACCCCCAGGAGGCAGGCTCATAAAAAAATCCCGCCCCAGAGGCGGGTTCCAAAAAAAGATCCTCCCCCTCCCACCGGAGCCAAAAGAGAGCGGGAGGAGGGAGGCCGGATTTCGGCACTCTTTGCCTTAAAAAGCCCAAAAATGAAGGTTTACCCTGAGAAAGATTCAAACCCACCACCTTCAGCTTGTGAGACCTATGCTTTCCTCTTGCACCACTAGGCAATTCACACTAATAAGAATTTGGAGGTTGTATTTAAGGTTGAAGGCAGAGGTGACAGGTCAAGGGATGAAAATCCACTTCTGACACCTCTACCCCTGCCAGAATGATTATTCTAAAGGTATATGAGATCAGGGTTCATGACGACTCAACTGAGATTTAGGTTATTGTTTAAAACCATCTGTGGGAACATTTTTACTCTGTTTCCCACATTTACTCTTTCATTGAGCAAACAAGATGTTTAGTTTGCCATAATGTAATTACATTGCATACCAGTTATTGTCATCTCTTAGTCTTAGTTTTAGATGACCAAAACCTTTGCACTTTTAATCAACCAGAAATATAATTGTTTTGTTTAATACATTACTTTTGTTGTTCTCACTCCAGACTTTATTATTTAAACAATTAAGTTGGATATAAAGTTTTCAACAGTTTTCTCACAACAGTGCTGTGACCACAGCACTTCTTTGATAAGCTGAATAAAAAACTAAAAAGATAAACTAAAGTGTTTTGTGATTAGTATATATTTTTTTACAGATTTTGTTAAGTACATTTGCTGTTCTCACTTTAGACTGTTACAATAAAATGGTAATTAAAGTGTTTTCAACTAGTTTCTCAAACAGTGCTGTTATGACCACAGCTCATCTTAGAGTAGCTTATTTCATGTAAAAAGAAATACCACTTTATAGACTCATGGCATGCAGCATGTCAATCAAATCAATTATAGGCTGAGCTCCATACTTGTGAACTGCATTCTGTTTTGAGCTAGTGACTCAAGGATACCTTTTTTAAATTGAATCCAACTTCAATCCATTTCATGTATTTATTGCAACAAATACCAAACAATTAAATACAAAAACCAACAACAATTTGGGGTAACAACAGGACTATGGAAATTGTATACATGTGACCATGGCAGAGTAAGAACAGCTCAGTAAATTCAACTTGGGAATCCATTAAACGTGCTAAGGTAACCACACTGTTGATGTGTTCCACAATGGCAAGAGTAGACAAGCCTATAAGTAGAACTCTGTTAGAACCACAATATGAAGGTACAGATCACAAAGGCAACCTTTCTGCACATTTGGTCATCAACAGTGATGTGTAGAGAAGGGATGCCTGCGAAACATTAGGCTAAAACAATTACAAACAGTCAAGCAGTTTCCTACTTTGCTCAGTCAGTGCAAACAAAGAAAGACCAAACAGGAAAGCCCAGCATGGCCACCAGGCTTTATAGGGGAGGGGCTAATCAGTGACTACTTAGACCTGGGTAATTGGGGGCATGGAGACAGAACTCTGCACCATGCATCTCACATGCCTTTGTGGCATAAACATAAAGACAAGGATTTATAAACCGAAAGTTGTAGGTTAAAAAATGTGTCACATGACAACTCAAACCCGGGCTTCCCCAGAGTTGGTGTCGAAGTGTCCTTGAGCAAGACACTGAGGTTTAAACCCAACATGAGCATTTTTCTCTTTGCATCTTCATCCAATCTATCACTGCAGAGCATGCAATAGCATCAATTCCACATGAGCTATGATGGTGCAATGGTTACAATTCAGGCCTTGCAAACAGAAGGTTCTGGGTTCAAGTCCAGCATGGGCATTTTCCTCTTTGCCTCTTTATCCAATCTTTCACTGTAGACTGTGCAATAGCATCAGTTCGGCATGAGTCATGGTGGTGAACTGGTTAGGACACTGGCCCTGCAACCAGAAGGTTCCTGGTTCAAATACAGTGATGACCTTTTTCCAATTTTGTACTCTTGTAGAAGAACATTTTCAGTCGATCTAATTTCTGAAAGGTGGGTTAAGTAAGACGTTCGCCGATAGATCTGACATGTCAGTGTGGCGCAGAAGATAAACCTGGAACTTAGAAACCAGAGGGACAGGGTTCAAACCTAACATTTTCACTGTCCATCAAAATTCTCGAAAGTGGGTTAAGTATTACATTCCCGATTATAGCTTACAGCCCATCGTGGCTCAAAAGATACATCCAAGGTTTACAATCCAAAGGTTACTGGTTCAAAACTCAAACAAAACTAATAATCAACCAAAAACTCAAACAAATCTAAAAGAATCTCAAACAAAACTAAAAATCAACAAAAAACTCAAACAAAACTAAAAGAAACTCAAACAAAACTAATAATCAACAAAAAACTCAAAAATGAGTCAATATAAAAACTGAAACAACAAAACATGTCAAATAACAAAACAAAAGCAATAAACAAAAATCATCAACCACAACAATACAAATGCCTAACCTAAATGCGTTTCAAAGCAAACTTGTCATACAATCTCTAATCATTAGGGTTCATTATGACAACAAATGAGATTTAGGTTGGAACTACTTTATTCTGCACTCGCATTTAATATTTCAATGAGCAGTGTTTAGTATAAATATAAGTTCCCGATTGTACCTTACATGCCAGTGTGGCGCACGTGATAAACCGGGGGTTTGTAAACAGGACATTTAGGGTTCAAGTCCCCTGAAGAACATTTTCAATGATCTAAATTCTAAAAGGATGGTTAAATATGAGTTCCCGATTGTACCTTACATGCCAGTGTGGCGCAGGTGATAAACCGTGGGTTTATAAACAGGACATTCAGTGTTCAAGTCTCCTGAAGAACATTTTCAATGTCCATCTAAATTCTAAAAGGCTGGTTAAATATGAGTTCCCGATTATATCTTACATGCCAGTGTGGCTCAATAGATAAAAACTAGGCTTCATAAACCAAACGTCATAGGTTCAAACCTCAAACAAAACTAATACTCAACCAAAAAGTCAAACAAAAACAAAAATCAACTGAAACCAAAAAGCTCAAATAAAGTGTCATAAAAAAACTCAGATAAAAACAAAACTCAAATATCTCAATAAAAACAAATAATAAAATGTTTCAATCAAATTCATCTGAAGAAGACAATACAATTAGTTAAATAAAATCACTTTGCTTAATATGTAAATTTCTTAAGCTCCACCCCCAGGAGGCAGGCTCATAAAAAAATCCCGCCCCAGAGGCGGGTTCCAAAAAAAGATCCTCCCCCTCCCACCGGAGCCAAAAGAGAGCGGGAGGAGGGAGGCCGGATTTCGGCACTCTTTGCCTTAAAAAGCCCAAAAATGAAGGTTTACCCTGAGAAAGATTCAAACCCACCACCTTCAGCTTGTGAGACCTATGCTTTCCTCTTGCACCACTAGGCAATTCACACTAATAAGAATTTGGAGGTTGTATTTAAGGTTGAAGGCAGAGGTGACAGGTCAAGGGATGAAAATCCACTTCTGACACCTCTACCCCTGCCAGAATGATTATTCTAAAGGTATATGAGATCAGGGTTCATGACGACTCAACTGAGATTTAGGTTATTGTTTAAAACCATCTGTGGGAACATTTTTACTCTGTTTCCCACATTTACTCTTTCATTGAGCAAACAAGATGTTTAGTTTGCCATAATGTAATTACATTGCATACCAGTTATTGTCATCTCTTAGTCTTAGTTTTAGATGACCAAAACCTTTGCACTTTTAATCAACCAGAAATATAATTGTTTTGTTTAATACATTACTTTTGTTGTTCTCACTCCAGACTTTATTATTTAAACAATTAAGTTGGATATAAAGTTTTCAACAGTTTTCTCACAACAGTGCTGTGACCACAGCACTTCTTTGATAAGCTGAATAAAAAACTAAAAAGATAAACTAAAGTGTTTTGTGATTAGTATATATTTTTTTACAGATTTTGTTAAGTACATTTGCTGTTCTCACTTTAGACTGTTACAATAAAATGGTAATTAAAGTGTTTTCAACTAGTTTCTCAAACAGTGCTGTTATGACCACAGCTCATCTTAGAGTAGCTTATTTCATGTAAAAAGAAATACCACTTTATAGACTCATGGCATGCAGCATGTCAATCAAATCAATTATAGGCTGAGCTCCATACTTGTGAACTGCATTCTGTTTTGAGCTAGTGACTCAAGGATACCTTTTTTAAATTGAATCCAACTTCAATCCATTTCATGTATTTATTGCAACAAATACCAAACAATTAAATACAAAAACCAACAACAATTTGGGGTAACAACAGGACTATGGAAATTGTATACATGTGACCATGGCAGAGTAAGAACAGCTCAGTAAATTCAACTTGGGAATCCATTAAACGTGCTAAGGTAACCACACTGTTGATGTGTTCCACAATGGCAAGAGTAGACAAGCCTATAAGTAGAACTCTGTTAGAACCACAATATGAAGGTACAGATCACAAAGGCAACCTTTCTGCACATTTGGTCATCAACAGTGATGTGTAGAGAAGGGATGCCTGCGAAACATTAGGCTAAAACAATTACAAACAGTCAAGCAGTTTCCTACTTTGCTCAGTCAGTGCAAACAAAGAAAGACCAAACAGGAAAGCCCAGCATGGCCACCAGGCTTTATAGGGGAGGGGCTAATCAGTGACTACTTAGACCTGGGTAATTGGGGGCATGGAGACAGAACTCTGCACCATGCATCTCACATGCCTTTGTGGCATAAACATAAAGACAAGGATTTATAAACCGAAAGTTGTAGGTTAAAAAATGTGTCACATGACAACTCAAACCCGGGCTTCCCCAGAGTTGGTGTCGAAGTGTCCTTGAGCAAGACACTGAGGTTTAAACCCAACATGAGCATTTTTCTCTTTGCATCTTCATCCAATCTATCACTGCAGAGCATGCAATAGCATCAATTCCACATGAGCTATGATGGTGCAATGGTTACAATTCAGGCCTTGCAAACAGAAGGTTCTGGGTTCAAGTCCAGCATGGGCATTTGCCTCTTTATCCAATCTTTCACTGTAGACTGTGCAATAGCATCAGTTCGGCATGAGTCATGGTGGTGAACTGGTTAGGACACTGGCCCTGCAACCAGAAGGTTCCTGGTTCAAATACAGTGATGACCTTTTTCCAATTTTGTACTCTTGTAGAAGAACATTTTCAGTCGATCTAATTTCTGAAAGGTGGGTTAAGTAAGACGTTCGCCGATAGATCTGACATGTCAGTGTGGCGCAGAAGATAAACCTGGAACTTAGAAACCAGAGGGACAGGGTTCAAACCTAACATTTTCACTGTCCATCAAAATTCTCGAAAGTGGGTTAAGTATTACATTCCCGATTATAGCTTACAGCCCATCGTGGCTCAAAAGATACATCCAAGGTTTACAATCCAAAGGTTACTGGTTCAAAACTCAAACAAAACTAATAATCAACCAAAAACTCAAACAAATCTAAAAGAATCTCAAACAAAACTAAAAATCAACAAAAAACTCAAACAAAACTAAAAGAAACTCAAACAAAACTAATAATCAACAAAAAACTCAAAAATGAGTCAATATAAAAACTGAAACAACAAAACATGTCAAATAACAAAACAAAAGCAATAAACAAAAATCATCAACCACAACAATACAAATGCCTAACCTAAATGCGTTTCAAAGCAAACTTGTCATACAAGCTCTACTCATTAGGGTTCATTATGACAACAAATGAGATTTAGGTTGGAACTACTTTATTCTGCACTCGCATTTAATATTTCAATGAGCAGTGTTTAGTATAAATATAAGTTCCCGATTGTACCTTACATGCCAGTGTGGCGCACGTGATAAACCGGGGGTTTGTAAACAGGACATTTAGGGTTCAAGTCCCCTGAAGAACATTTTCAATGATCTAAATTCTAAAAGGATGGTTAAATATGAGTTCCCGATTGTACCTTACATGCCAGTGTGGCGCAGGTGATAAACCGTGGGTTTATAAACAGGACATTCAGTGTTCAAGTCTCCTGAAGAACATTTTCAATGTCCATCTAAATTCTAAAAGGCTGGTTAAATATGAGTTCCCGATTATATCTTACATGCCAGTGTGGCTCAATAGATAAAAACTAGGCTTCATAAACCAAACGTCATAGGTTCAAACCTCAAACAAAACTAATACTCAACCAAAAAGTCAAACAAAAACAAAAATCAACTGAAACCAAAAAGCTCAAATAAAGTGTCATAAAAAAACTCAGATAAAAACAAAACTCAAATATCTCAATAAAAACAAATAATAAAATGTTTCAATCAAATTCATCTGAAGAAGACAATACAATTAGTTAAATAAAATCACTTTGCTTAATATGTAAATTTCTTAAGCTCCACCCCCAGGAGGCAGGCTCATAAAAAAATCCCGCCCCAGAGGCGGGTTCCAAAAAAAGATCCTCCCCCTCCCACCGGAGCCAAAAGAGAGCGGGAGGAGGGAGGCCGGATTTCGGCACTCTTTGCCTTAAAAAGCCCAAAAATGAAGGTTTACCCTGAGAAAGATTCAAACCCACCACCTTCAGCTTGTGAGACCTATGCTTTCCTCTTGCACCACTAGGCAATTCACACTAATAAGAATTTGGAGGTTGTATTTAAGGTTGAAGGCAGAGGTGACAGGTCAAGGGATGAAAATCCACTTCTGACACCTCTACCCCTGCCAGAATGATTATTCTAAAGGTATATGAGATCAGGGTTCATGACGACTCAACTGAGATTTAGGTTATTGTTTAAAACCATCTGTGGGAACATTTTTACTCTGTTTCCCACATTTACTCTTTCATTGAGCAAACAAGATGTTTAGTTTGCCATAATGTAATTACATTGCATACCAGTTATTGTCATCTCTTAGTCTTAGTTTTAGATGACCAAAACCTTTGCACTTTTAATCAACCAGAAATATAATTGTTTTGTTTAATACATTACTTTTGTTGTTCTCACTCCAGACTTTATTATTTAAACAATTAAGTTGGATATAAAGTTTTCAACAGTTTTCTCACAACAGTGCTGTGACCACAGCACTTCTTTGATAAGCTGAATAAAAAACTAAAAAGATAAACTAAAGTGTTTTGTGATTAGTATATATTTTTTTACAGATTTTGTTAAGTACATTTGCTGTTCTCACTTTAGACTGTTACAATAAAATGGTAATTAAAGTGTTTTCAACTAGTTTCTCAAACAGTGCTGTTATGACCACAGCTCATCTTAGAGTAGCTTATTTCATGTAAAAAGAAATACCACTTTATAGACTCATGGCATGCAGCATGTCAATCAAATCAATTATAGGCTGAGCTCCATACTTGTGAACTGCATTCTGTTTTGAGCTAGTGACTCAAGGATACCTTTTTTAAATTGAATCCAACTTCAATCCATTTCATGTATTTATTGCAACAAATACCAAACAATTAAATACAAAAACCAACAACAATTTGGGGTAACAACAGGACTATGGAAATTGTATACATGTGACCATGGCAGAGTAAGAACAGCTCAGTAAATTCAACTTGGGAATCCATTAAACGTGCTAAGGTAACCACACTGTTGATGTGTTCCACAATGGCAAGAGTAGACAAGCCTATAAGTAGAACTCTGTTAGAACCACAATATGAAGGTACAGATCACAAAGGCAACCTTTCTGCACATTTGGTCATCAACAGTGATGTGTAGAGAAGGGATGCCTGCGAAACATTAGGCTAAAACAATTACAAACAGTCAAGCAGTTTCCTACTTTGCTCAGTCAGTGCAAACAAAGAAAGACCAAACAGGAAAGCCCAGCATGGCCACCAGGCTTTATAGGGGAGGGGCTAATCAGTGACTACTTAGACCTGGGTAATTGGGGGCATGGAGACAGAACTCTGCACCATGCATCTCACATGCCTTTGTGGCATAAACATAAAGACAAGGATTTATAAACCGAAAGTTGTAGGTTAAAAAATGTGTCACATGACAACTCAAACCCGGGCTTCCCCAGAGTTGGTGTCGAAGTGTCCTTGAGCAAGACACTGAGGTTTAAACCCAACATGAGCATTTTTCTCTTTGCATCTTCATCCAATCTATCACTGCAGAGCATGCAATAGCATCAATTCCACATGAGCTATGATGGTGCAATGGTTACAATTCAGGCCTTGCAAACAGAAGGTTCTGGGTTCAAGTCCAGCATGGGCATTTTCCTCTTTGCCTCTTTATCCAATCTTTCACTGTAGACTGTGCAATAGCATCAGTTCGGCATGAGTCATGGTGGTGAACTGGTTAGGACACTGGCCCTGCAACCAGAAGGTTCCTGGTTCAAATACAGTGATGACCTTTTTCCAATTTTGTACTCTTGTAGAAGAACATTTTCAGTCGATCTAATTTCTGAAAGGTGGGTTAAGTAAGACGTTCGCCGATAGATCTGACATGTCAGTGTGGCGCAGAAGATAAACCTGGAACTTAGAAACCAGAGGGACAGGGTTCAAACCTAACATTTTCACTGTCCATCAAAATTCTCGAAAGTGGGTTAAGTATTACATTCCCGATTATAGCTTACAGCCCATCGTGGCTCAAAAGATACATCCAAGGTTTACAATCCAAAGGTTACTGGTTCAAAACTCAAACAAAACTAATAATCAACCAAAAACTCAAACAAATCTAAAAGAATCTCAAACAAAACTAAAAATCAACAAAAAACTCAAACAAAACTAAAAGAAACTCAAACAAAACTAATAATCAACAAAAAACTCAAAAATGAGTCAATATAAAAACTGAAACAACAAAACATGTCAAATAACAAAACAAAAGCAATAAACAAAAATCATCAACCACAACAATACAAATGCCTAACCTAAATGCGTTTCAAAGCAAACTTGTCATACAATCTCTAATCATTAGGGTTCATTATGACAACAAATGAGATTTAGGTTGGAACTACTTTATTCTGCACTCGCATTTAATATTTCAATGAGCAGTGTTTAGTATAAATATAAGTTCCCGATTGTACCTTACATGCCAGTGTGGCGCACGTGATAAACCGGGGGTTTGTAAACAGGACATTTAGGGTTCAAGTCCCCTGAAGAACATTTTCAATGATCTAAATTCTAAAAGGATGGTTAAATATGAGTTCCCGATTGTACCTTACATGCCAGTGTGGCGCAGGTGATAAACCGTGGGTTTATAAACAGGACATTCAGTGTTCAAGTCTCCTGAAGAACATTTTCAATGTCCATCTAAATTCTAAAAGGCTGGTTAAATATGAGTTCCCGATTATATCTTACATGCCAGTGTGGCTCAATAGATAAAAACTAGGCTTCATAAACCAAACGTCATAGGTTCAAACCTCAAACAAAACTAATACTCAACCAAAAAGTCAAACAAAAACAAAAATCAACTGAAACCAAAAAGCTCAAATAAAGTGTCATAAAAAAACTCAGATAAAAACAAAACTCAAATATCTCAATAAAAACAAATAATAAAATGTTTCAATCAAATTCATCTGAAGAAGACAATACAATTAGTTAAATAAAATCACTTTGCTTAATATGTAAATTTCTTAAGCTCCACCCCCAGGAGGCAGGCTCATAAAAAAATCCCGCCCCAGAGGCGGGTTCCAAAAAAAGATCCTCCCCCTCCCACCGGAGCCAAAAGAGAGCGGGAGGAGGGAGGCCGGATTTCGGCACTCTTTGCCTTAAAAAGCCCAAAAATGAAGGTTTACCCTGAGAAAGATTCAAACCCACCACCTTCAGCTTGTGAGACCTATGCTTTCCTCTTGCACCACTAGGCAATTCACACTAATAAGAATTTGGAGGTTGTATTTAAGGTTGAAGGCAGAGGTGACAGGTCAAGGGATGAAAATCCACTTCTGACACCTCTACCCCTGCCAGAATGATTATTCTAAAGGTATATGAGATCAGGGTTCATGACGACTCAACTGAGATTTAGGTTATTGTTTAAAACCATCTGTGGGAACATTTTTACTCTGTTTCCCACATTTACTCTTTCATTGAGCAAACAAGATGTTTAGTTTGCCATAATGTAATTACATTGCATACCAGTTATTGTCATCTCTTAGTCTTAGTTTTAGATGACCAAAACCTTTGCACTTTTAATCAACCAGAAATATAATTGTTTTGTTTAATACATTACTTTTGTTGTTCTCACTCCAGACTTTATTATTTAAACAATTAAGTTGGATATAAAGTTTTCAACAGTTTTCTCACAACAGTGCTGTGACCACAGCACTTCTTTGATAAGCTGAATAAAAAACTAAAAAGATAAACTAAAGTGTTTTGTGATTAGTATATATTTTTTTACAGATTTTGTTAAGTACATTTGCTGTTCTCACTTTAGACTGTTACAATAAAATGGTAATTAAAGTGTTTTCAACTAGTTTCTCAAACAGTGCTGTTATGACCACAGCTCATCTTAGAGTAGCTTATTTCATGTAAAAAGAAATACCACTTTATAGACTCATGGCATGCAGCATGTCAATCAAATCAATTATAGGCTGAGCTCCATACTTGTGAACTGCATTCTGTTTTGAGCTAGTGACTCAAGGATACCTTTTTTAAATTGAATCCAACTTCAATCCATTTCATGTATTTATTGCAACAAATACCAAACAATTAAATACAAAAACCAACAACAATTTGGGGTAACAACAGGACTATGGAAATTGTATACATGTGACCATGGCAGAGTAAGAACAGCTCAGTAAATTCAACTTGGGAATCCATTAAACGTGCTAAGGTAACCACACTGTTGATGTGTTCCACAATGGCAAGAGTAGACAAGCCTATAAGTAGAACTCTGTTAGAACCACAATATGAAGGTACAGATCACAAAGGCAACCTTTCTGCACATTTGGTCATCAACAGTGATGTGTAGAGAAGGGATGCCTGCGAAACATTAGGCTAAAACAATTACAAACAGTCAAGCAGTTTCCTACTTTGCTCAGTCAGTGCAAACAAAGAAAGACCAAACAGGAAAGCCCAGCATGGCCACCAGGCTTTATAGGGGAGGGGCTAATCAGTGACTACTTAGACCTGGGTAATTGGGGGCATGGAGACAGAACTCTGCACCATGCATCTCACATGCCTTTGTGGCATAAACATAAAGACAAGGATTTATAAACCGAAAGTTGTAGGTTAAAAAATGTGTCACATGACAACTCAAACCCGGGCTTCCCCAGAGTTGGTGTCGAAGTGTCCTTGAGCAAGACACTGAGGTTTAAACCCAACATGAGCATTTTTCTCTTTGCATCTTCATCCAATCTATCACTGCAGAGCATGCAATAGCATCAATTCCACATGAGCTATGATGGTGCAATGGTTACAATTCAGGCCTTGCAAACAGAAGGTTCTGGGTTCAAGTCCAGCATGGGCATTTGCCTCTTTATCCAATCTTTCACTGTAGACTGTGCAATAGCATCAGTTCGGCATGAGTCATGGTGGTGAACTGGTTAGGACACTGGCCCTGCAACCAGAAGGTTCCTGGTTCAAATACAGTGATGACCTTTTTCCAATTTTGTACTCTTGTAGAAGAACATTTTCAGTCGATCTAATTTCTGAAAGGTGGGTTAAGTAAGACGTTCGCCGATAGATCTGACATGTCAGTGTGGCGCAGAAGATAAACCTGGAACTTAGAAACCAGAGGGACAGGGTTCAAACCTAACATTTTCACTGTCCATCAAAATTCTCGAAAGTGGGTTAAGTATTACATTCCCGATTATAGCTTACAGCCCATCGTGGCTCAAAAGATACATCCAAGGTTTACAATCCAAAGGTTACTGGTTCAAAACTCAAACAAAACTAATAATCAACCAAAAACTCAAACAAATCTAAAAGAATCTCAAACAAAACTAAAAATCAACAAAAAACTCAAACAAAACTAAAAGAAACTCAAACAAAACTAATAATCAACAAAAAACTCAAAAATGAGTCAATATAAAAACTGAAACAACAAAACATGTCAAATAACAAAACAAAAGCAATAAACAAAAATCATCAACCACAACAATACAAATGCCTAACCTAAATGCGTTTCAAAGCAAACTTGTCATACAAGCTCTACTCATTAGGGTTCATTATGACAACAAATGAGATTTAGGTTGGAACTACTTTATTCTGCACTCGCATTTAATATTTCAATGAGCAGTGTTTAGTATAAATATAAGTTCCCGATTGTACCTTACATGCCAGTGTGGCGCACGTGATAAACCGGGGGTTTGTAAACAGGACATTTAGGGTTCAAGTCCCCTGAAGAACATTTTCAATGATCTAAATTCTAAAAGGATGGTTAAATATGAGTTCCCGATTGTACCTTACATGCCAGTGTGGCGCAGGTGATAAACCGTGGGTTTATAAACAGGACATTCAGTGTTCAAGTCTCCTGAAGAACATTTTCAATGTCCATCTAAATTCTAAAAGGCTGGTTAAATATGAGTTCCCGATTATATCTTACATGCCAGTGTGGCTCAATAGATAAAAACTAGGCTTCATAAACCAAACGTCATAGGTTCAAACCTCAAACAAAACTAATACTCAACCAAAAAGTCAAACAAAAACAAAAATCAACTGAAACCAAAAAGCTCAAATAAAGTGTCATAAAAAAACTCAGATAAAAACAAAACTCAAATATCTCAATAAAAACAAATAATAAAATGTTTCAATCAAATTCATCTGAAGAAGACAATACAATTAGTTAAATAAAATCACTTTGCTTAATATGTAAATTTCTTAAGCTCCACCCCCAGGAGGCAGGCTCATAAAAAAATCCCGCCCCAGAGGCGGGTTCCAAAAAAAGATCCTCCCCCTCCCACCGGAGCCAAAAGAGAGCGGGAGGAGGGAGGCCGGATTTCGGCACTCTTTGCCTTAAAAAGCCCAAAAATGAAGGTTTACCCTGAGAAAGATTCAAACCCACCACCTTCAGCTTGTGAGACCTATGCTTTCCTCTTGCACCACTAGGCAATTCACACTAATAAGAATTTGGAGGTTGTATTTAAGGTTGAAGGCAGAGGTGACAGGTCAAGGGATGAAAATCCACTTCTGACACCTCTACCCCTGCCAGAATGATTATTCTAAAGGTATATGAGAACAGGGTTCATGACGACTCAACTGAGATTTAGGTTATTGTTTAAAACCATCTGTGGGAACATTTTTACTCTGTTTCCCACATTTACTCTTTCATTGAGCAAACAAGATGTTTAGTTTGCCATAATGTAATTACATTGCATACCAGTTATTGTCATCTCTTAGTCTTAGTTTTAGATGACCAAAACCTTTGCACTTTTAATCAACCAGAAATATAATTGTTTTGTTTAATACATTACTTTTGTTGTTCTCACTCCAGACTTTATTATTTAAACAATTAAGTTGGATATAAAGTTTTCAACAGTTTTCTCACAACAGTGCTGTGACCACAGCACTTCTTTGATAAGCTGAATAAAAAACTAAAAAGATAAACTAAAGTGTTTTGTGATTAGTATATATTTTTTTACAGATTTTGTTAAGTACATTTGCTGTTCTCACTTTAGACTGTTACAATAAAATGGTAATTAAAGTGTTTTCAACTAGTTTCTCAAACAGTGCTGTTATGACCACAGCTCATCTTAGAGTAGCTTATTTCATGTAAAAAGAAATACCACTTTATAGACTCATGGCATGCAGCATGTCAATCAAATCAATTATAGGCTGAGCTCCATACTTGTGAACTGCATTCTGTTTTGAGCTAGTGACTCAAGGATACCTTTTTTAAATTGAATCCAACTTCAATCCATTTCATGTATTTATTGCAACAAATACCAAACAATTAAATACAAAAACCAACAACAATTTGGGGTAACAACAGGACTATGGAAATTGTATACATGTGACCATGGCAGAGTAAGAACAGCTCAGTAAATTCAACTTGGGAATCCATTAAACGTGCTAAGGTAACCACACTGTTGATGTGTTCCACAATGGCAAGAGTAGACAAGCCTATAAGTAGAACTCTGTTAGAACCACAATATGAAGGTACAGATCACAAAGGCAACCTTTCTGCACATTTGGTCATCAACAGTGATGTGTAGAGAAGGGATGCCTGCGAAACATTAGGCTAAAACAATTACAAACAGTCAAGCAGTTTCCTACTTTGTTCAGTCAGTGCAAACAAAGAAAGACCAAACAGGAAAGCCCAGCATGGCCACCAGGCTTTATAGGGGAGGGGCTAATCAGTGACTACTTAGACCTGGGTAATTGGGGGCATGGAGACAGAACTCTGCACCATGCATCTCACATGCCTTTGTGGCATAAACATAAAGACAAGGATTTATAAACCGAAAGTTGTAGGTTAAAAAATGTGTCACATGACAACTCAAACCCGGGCTTCCCCAGAGTTGGTGTCGAAGTGTCCTTGAGCAAGACACTGAGGTTTAAACCCAACATGAGCATTTTTCTCTTTGCATCTTCATCCAATCTATCACTGCAGAGCATGCAATAGCATCAATTCCACATGAGCTATGATGGTGCAATGGTTACAATTCAGGCCTTGCAAACAGAAGGTTCTGGGTTCAAGTCCAGCATGGGCATTTTCCTCTTTGCCTCTTTATCCAATCTTTCACTGTAGACTGTGCAATAGCATCAGTTCGGCATGAGTCATGGTGGTGAACTGGTTAGGACACTGGCCCTGCAACCAGAAGGTTCCTGGTTCAAATACAGTGATGACCTTTTTCCAATTTTGTACTCTTGTAGAAGAACATTTTCAGTCGATCTAATTTCTGAAAGGTGGGTTAAGTAAGACGTTCGCCGATAGATCTGACATGTCAGTGTGGCGCAGAAGATAAACCTGGAACTTAGAAACCAGAGGGACAGGGTTCAAACCTAACATTTTCACTGTCCATCAAAATTCTCGAAAGTGGGTTAAGTATTACATTCCCGATTATAGCTTACAGCCCATCGTGGCTCAAAAGATACATCCAAGGTTTACAATCCAAAGGTTACTGGTTCAAAACTCAAACAAAACTAATAATCAACCAAAAACTCAAACAAATCTAAAAGAATCTCAAACAAAACTAAAAATCAACAAAAAACTCAAACAAAACTAAAAGAAACTCAAACAAAACTAATAATCAACAAAAAACTCAAAAATGAGTCAATATAAAAACTGAAACAACAAAACATGTCAAATAACAAAACAAAAGCAATAAACAAAAATCATCAACCACAACAATACAAATGCCTAACCTAAATGCGTTTCAAAGCAAACTTGTCATACAATCTCTAATCATTAGGGTTCATTATGACAACAAATGAGATTTAGGTTGGAACTACTTTATTCTGCACTCGCATTTAATATTTCAATGAGCAGTGTTTAGTATAAATATAAGTTCCCGATTGTACCTTACATGCCAGTGTGGCGCAAGTGATAAACCGGGGGTTTGTAAACAGGACATTTAGGGTTCAAGTCCCCTGAAGAACATTTTCAATGATCTAAATTCTAAAAGGATGGTTAAATATGAGTTCCCGATTGTACCTTACATGCCAGTGTGGCGCAGGTGATAAACCGTGGGTTTATAAACAGGACATTCAGTGTTCAAGTCTCCTGAAGAACATTTTCAATGTCCATCTAAATTCTAAAAGGCTGGTTAAATATGAGTTCCCGATTATATCTTACATGCCAGTGTGGCTCAATAGATAAAAACTAGGCTTCATAAACCAAACGTCATAGGTTCAAACCTCAAACAAAACTAATACTCAACCAAAAAGTCAAACAAAAACAAAAATCAACTGAAACCAAAAAGCTCAAATAAAGTGTCATAAAAAAACTCAAATAAAAACAAAACTCAAATATCTCAATAAAAACAAATAATAAAATGTTTCAATCAAATTCATCTGAAGAAGACAATACAATTAGTTAAATAAAATCACTTTGCTTAATATGTAAATTTCTTAAGCTCCACCCCCAGGAGGCAGGCTCATAAAAAAATCCCACCCCAGAGGCGGGTTCCAAAAAAAGATCCTCCCCCTCCCACCGGAGCCAAAAGAGTGCGGGAGGAGGGAGGCCGGATTTCGGCACTCTTTGCCTTAAAAAGCCCAAAAATGAAGGTTTACCCTGAGAAAGATTCAAACCCACCACCTTCAGCTTGTGAGACCTATGCTTTCCTCTTGCACCACTAGGCAATTCACACTAATAAGAATTTGGAGGTTGTATTTAAGGTTGAAGGCAGAGGTGACAGGTCAAGGGATGAAAATCCACTTCTGACACCTCTACCCCTGCCAGAATGATTATTCTAAAGGTATATGAGATCAGGGTTCATGACGACTCAACTGAGATTTAGGTTATTGTTTAAAACCATCTGTGGGAACATTTTTACTCTGTTTCCCACATTTACTCTTTCATTGAGCAAACAAGATGTTTAGTTTGCCATAATGTAATTACATTGCATACCAGTTATTGTCATCTCTTAGTCTTAGTTTTAGATGACCAAAACCTTTGCACTTTTAATCAACCAGAAATATAATTGTTTTGTTTAATACATTACTTTTGTTGTTCTCACTCCAGACTTTATTATTTAAACAATTAAGTTGGATATAAAGTTTTCAACAGTTTTCTCACAACAGTGCTGTGACCACAGCACTTCTTTGATAAGCTGAATAAAAAACTAAAAAGATAAACTAAAGTGTTTTGTGATTAGTATATATTTTTTTACAGATTTTGTTAAGTACATTTGCTGTTCTCACTTTAGACTGTTACAATAAAATGGTAATTAAAGTGTTTTCAACTAGTTTCTCAAACAGTGCTGTTATGACCACAGCTCATCTTAGAGTAGCTTATTTCATGTAAAAAGAAATACCACTTTATAGACTCATGGCATGCAGCATGTCAATCAAATCAATTATAGGCTGAGCTCCATACTTGTGAACTGCATTCTGTTTTGAGCTAGTGACTCAAGGATACCTTTTTTAAATTGAATCCAACTTCAATCCATTTCATGTATTTATTGCAACAAATACCAAACAATTAAATACAAAAACCAACAACAATTTGGGGTAACAACAGGACTATGGAAATTGTATACATGTGACCATGGCAGAGTAAGAACAGCTCAGTAAATTCAACTTGGGAATCCATTAAACGTGCTAAGGTAACCACACTGTTGATGTGTTCCACAATGGCAAGAGTAGACAAGCCTATAAGTAGAACTCTGTTAGAACCACAATATGAAGGTACAGATCACAAAGGCAACCTTTCTGCACATTTGGTCATCAACACTGATGTGTAGAGAAGGGATGCCTGCGAAACATTAGGCTAAAACAATTACAAACAGTCAAGCAGTTTCCTACTTTGCTCAGTCAGTGCAAACAAAGAAAGACCAAACAGGAAAGCCCAGCATGGCCACCAGGCTTTATAGGGGAGGGGCTAATCAGTGACTACTTAGACCTGGGTAATTGGGGGCATGGAGACAGAACTCTGCACCATGCATCTCACATGCCTTTGTGGCATAAACATAAAGACAAGGATTTATAAACCGAAAGTTGTAGGTTAAAAAATGTGTCACATGACAACTCAAACCCGGGCTTCCCCAGAGTTGGTGTCGAAGTGTCCTTGAGCAAGACACTGAGGTTTAAACCCAACATGAGCATTTTTCTCTTTGCATCTTCATCCAATCTATCACTGCAGAGCATGCAATAGCATCAATTCCACATGAGCTATGATGGTGCAATGGTTACAATTCAGGCCTTGCAAACAGAAGGTTCTGGGTTCAAGTCCAGCATGGGCATTTTCCTCTTTGCCTCTTTATCCAATCTTTCACTGTAGACTGTGCAATAGCATCAGTTCGGCATGAGTCATGGTGGTGAACTGGTTAGGACACTGGCCCTGCAACCAGAAGGTTCCTGGTTCAAATACAGTGATGACCTTTTTCCAATTTTGTACTCTTGTAGAAGAACATTTTCAGTCGATCTAATTTCTGAAAGGTGGGTTAAGTAAGACGTTCGCCGATAGATCTGACATGTCAGTGTGGCGCAGAAGATAAACCTGGAACTTAGAAACCAGAGGGACAGGGTTCAAACCTAACATTTTCACTGTCCATCAAAATTCTCGAAAGTGGGTTAAGTATTACATTCCCGATTATAGCTTACAGCCCATCGTGGCTCAAAAGATACATCCAAGGTTTACAATCCAAAGGTTACTGGTTCAAAACTCAAACAAAACTAATAATCAACCAAAAACTCAAACAAATCTAAAAGAATCTCAAACAAAACTAAAAATCAACAAAAAACTCAAACAAAACTAAAAGAAACTCAAACAAAACTAATAATCAACAAAAAACTCAAAAATGAGTCAATATAAAAACTGAAACAACAAAACATGTCAAATAACAAAACAAAAGCAATAAACAAAAATCATCAACCACAACAATACAAATGCCTAACCTAAATGCGTTTCAAAGCAAACTTGTCATACAATCTCTAATCATTAGGGTTCATTATGACAACAAATGAGATTTAGGTTGGAACTACTTTATTCTGCACTCGCATTTAATATTTCAATGAGCAGTGTTTAGTATAAATATAAGTTCCCGATTGTACCTTACATGCCAGTGTGGCGCACGTGATAAACCGGGGGTTTGTAAACAGGACATTTAGGGTTCAAGTCCCCTGAAGAACATTTTCAATGATCTAAATTCTAAAAGGATGGTTAAATATGAGTTCCCGATTGTACCTTACATGCCAGTGTGGCGCAGGTGATAAACCGTGGGTTTATAAACAGGACATTCAGTGTTCAAGTCCCCTGAAGAACATTTTCAATATCCATCTAAATTCTAAAAGGCTGGTTAAATATGAGTTCCCGATTGTACCTTACATGCCAGTGTGGCGCAGGTGATAAACCGGGGGTTTGTAAACAGGACATACAGGGTTCAAGTCTCCTGAAGAACATTTTCAATATCCATCTAAATTCTAAAAGGCTGGTTAAATATGAGTTCCCGATTATATCTTACATGCCAGTGTGGCTCAATAGATAAAAACTAGGCTTCATAAACCAAACGTCATAGGTTCAAACCTCAAACAAAACTAATACTCAACCAAAAAGTCAAACAAAAACAAAAATCAACTGAAACCAAAAAGCTCAAATAAAGTGTCATAAAAAAACTCAAATAAAAACAAAACTCAAATATCTCAATAAAAACAAATAATAAAATGTTTCAATCAAATTAATCTGAAGAAGACAATACAATTAGTTAAATAAAATCACTTTGCTTAATATGTAAATTTCTTAAGCTCCACCCCCAGGAGGCAGGCTCATAAAAAAATCCCGCCCCAGAGGCGGGTTCCAAAAAAAGATCCTCCCCCTCCCACCGGAGCCAAACGAGAGCGGGAGGAGGGAGGCCGGATTTCGGCACTCTTTGCCTTAAAAAGCCCAAAAATGAAGGTTTACCCTGAGAAAGATTCAAACCCACCACCTTCAGCTTGTGAGACCTATGCTTTCCTCTTGCACCACTAGGCAATTCACACTAATAAGAATTTGGAGGTTGTATTTAAGGTTGAAGGCAGAGGTGACAGGTCAAGGGATGAAAATCCACTTCTGACACCTCTACCCCTGCCAGAATGATTATTCTAAAGGTATATGAGATCAGGGTTCATGACGACTCAACTGAGATTTAGGTTATTGTTTAAAACCATCTGTGGGAACATTTTTACTCTGTTTCCCACATTTACTCTTTCATTGAGCAAACAAGATGTTTAGTTTGCCATAATGTAATTACATTGCATACCAGTTATTGTCATCTCTTAGTCTTAGTTTTAGATGACCAAAACCTTTGCACTTTTAATCAACCAGAAATATAATTGTTTTGTTTAATACATTACTTTTGTTGTTCTCACTCCAGACTTTATTATTTAAACAATTAAGTTGGATATAAAGTTTTCAACAGTTTTCTCACAACAGTGCTGTGACCACAGCACTTCTTTGATAAGCTGAATAAAAAACTAAAAAGATAAACTAAAGTGTTTTGTGATTAGTATATATTTTTTTACAGATTTTGTTAAGTACATTTGCTGTTCTCACTTTAGACTGTTACAATAAAATGGTAATTAAAGTGTTTTCAACTAGTTTCTCAAACAGTGCTGTTATGACCACAGCTCATCTTAGAGTAGCTTATTTCATGTAAAAAGAAATACCACTTTATAGACTCATGGCATGCAGCATGTCAATCAAATCAATTATAGGCTGAGCTCCATACTTGTGAACTGCATTCTGTTTTGAGCTAGTGACTCAAGGATACCTTTTTTAAATTGAATCCAACTTCAATCCATTTCATGTATTTATTGCAACAAATACCAAACAATTAAATACAAAAACCAACAACAATTTGGGGTAACAACAGGACTATGGAAATTGTATACATGTGACCATGGCAGAGTAAGAACAGCTCAGTAAATTCAACTTGGGAATCCATTAAACGTGCTAAGGTAACCACACTGTTGATGTGTTCCTTAATGGCAAGAGTAGACAAGCCTATAAGTAGAACTCTGTTAGAACCACAATATGAAGGTACAGATCACAAAGGCAACCTTTCTGCACATTTGGTCATCAACAGTGATGTGTAGAGAAGGGATGCCTGCGAAACATTAGGCTAAAACAATTACAAACAGTCAAGCAGTTTCCTACTTTGCTCAGTCAGTGCAAACAAAGAAAGACCAAACAGGAAAGCCCAGCATGGCCACCAGGCTTTATAGGGGAGGGGCTAATCAGTGACTACTTAGACCTGGGTAATTGGGGGCATGGAGACAGAACTCTGCAACATGCATCTCACATGCCTTTGTGGCATAAACATAAAGACAAGGATTTATAAACCGAAAGTTGTAGGTTAAAAAATGTGTCACATGACAACTCAAACCCGGGCTTCCCCAGAGTTGGTGTCGAAGTGTCCTTGAGCAAGACACTGAGGTTTAAACCCAACATGAGCATTTTTCTCTTTGCATCTTCATCCAATCTATCACTGCAGAGCATGCAATAGCATCAATTCCACATGAGCTATGATGGTGCAATGGTTACAATTCAGGCCTTGCAAACAGAAGGTTCTGGGTTCAAGTCCAGCATGGGCATTTTCCTCTTTGCCTCTTTATCCAATCTTTCACTGTAGACTGTGCAATAGCATCAGTTCGGCATGAGTCATGGTGGTGAACTGGTTAGGACACTGGCCCTGCAACCAGAAGGTTCCTGGTTCAAATACAGTGATGACCTTTTTCCAATTTTGTACTCTTGTAGAAGAACATTTTCAGTCGATCTAATTTCTGAAAGGTGGGTTAAGTAAGACGTTCGCCGATAGATCTGACATGTCAGTGTGGCGCAGAAGATAAACCTGGAACTTAGAAACCAGAGGGACAGGGTTCAAACCTAACATTTTCACTGTCCATCAAAATTCTCGAAAGTGGGTTAAGTATTACATTCCCGATTATAGCTTACAGCCCATCGTGGCTCAAAAGATACATCCAAGGTTTACAATCCAAAGGTTACTGGTTCAAAACTCAAACAAAACTAATAATCAACCAAAAACTCAAACAAATCTAAAAGAATCTCAAACAAAACTAAAAATCAACAAAAAACTCAAACAAAACTAAAAGAAACTCAAACAAAACTAATAATCAACAAAAAACTCAAAAATGAGTCAATATAAAAACTGAAACAACAAAACATGTCAAATAACAAAACAAAAGCAATAAACAAAAATCATCAACCACAACAATACAAATGCCTAACCTAAATGCGTTTCAAAGCAAACTTGTCATACAATCTCTAATCATTAGGGTTCATTATGACAACAAATGAGATTTAGGTTGGAACTACTTTATTCTGCACTCGCATTTAATATTTCAATGAGCAGTGTTTAGTATAAATATAAGTTCCCGATTGTACCTTACATGCCAGTGTGGCGCAAGTGATAAACCGGGGGTTTGTAAACAGGACATTTAGGGTTCAAGTCCCCTGAAGAACATTTTCAATGATCTAAATTCTAAAAGGATGGTTAAATATGAGTTCCCGATTGTACCTTACATGCCAGTGTGGCGCAGGTGATAAACCGTGGGTTTATAAACAGGACATTCAGTGTTCAAGTCTCCTGAAGAACATTTACAATGTCCATCTAAATTCTAAAAGGCTGGTTAAATATGAGTTCCCGATTATATCTTACATGCCAGTGTGGCTCAATAGATAAAAACTAGGCTTCATAAACCAAACGTCATAGGTTCAAACCTCAAACAAAACTAATACTCAACCAAAAAGTCAAACAAAAACAAAAATCAACTGAAACCAAAAAGCTCAAATAAAGTGTCATAAAAAAACTCAAATAAAAACAAAACTCAAATATCTCAATAAAAACAAATAATAAAATGTTTCAATCAAATTCATCTGAAGAAGACAATACAATTAGTTAAATAAAATCACTTTGCTTAATATGTAAATTTCTTAAGCTCCACCCCCAGGAGGCAGGCTCATAAAAAAATCCCACCCCAGAGGCGGGTTCCAAAAAAAGATCCTCCCCCTCCCACCGGAGCCAAAAGAGAGCGGGAGGAGGGAGGCCGGATTTCGGCACTCTTTGCCTTAAAAAGCCCAAAAATGAAGGTTTACCCTGAGAAAGATTCAAACCCACCACCTTCAGCTTGTGAGACCTATGCTTTCCTCTTGCACCACTAGGCAATTCACACTAATAAGAATTTGGAGGTTGTATTTAAGGTTGAAGGCAGAGGTGACAGGTCAAGGGATGAAAATCCACTTCTGACACCTCTACCCCTGCCAGAATGATTATTCTAAAGGTATATGAGATCAGGGTTCATGACGACTCAACTGAGATTTAGGTTATTGTTTAAAACCATCTGTGGGAACATTTTTACTCTGTTTCCCACATTTACTCTTTCATTGAGCAAACAAGATGTTTAGTTTGCCATAATGTAATTACATTGCATACCAGTTATTGTCATCTCTTAGTCTTAGTTTTAGATGACCAAAACCTTTGCACTTTTAATCAACCAGAAATATAATTGTTTTGTTTAATACATTACTTTTGTTGTTCTCACTCCAGACTTTATTATTTAAACAATTAAGTTGGATATAAAGTTTTCAACAGTTTTCTCACAACAGTGCTGTGACCACAGCACTTCTTTGATAAGCTGAATAAAAAACTAAAAAGATAAACTAAAGTGTTTTGTGATTAGTATATATTTTTTTTACAGATTTTGTTAAGTACATTTGCTGTTCTCACTTTAGACTGTTACAATAAAATGGTAATTAAAGTGTTTTCAACTAGTTTCTCAAACAGTGCTGTTATGACCACAGCTCATCTTAGAGTAGCTTATTTCATGTAAAAAGAAATACCACTTTATAGACTCATGGCATGCAGCATGTCAATCAAATCAATTATAGGCTGAGCTCCATACTTGTGAACTGCATTCTGTTTTGAGCTAGTGACTCAAGGATACCTTTTTTAAATTGAATCCAACTTCAATCCATTTCATGTATTTATTGCAACAAATACCAAACAATTAAATACAAAAACCAACAACAATTTGGGGTAACAACAGGACTATGGAAATTGTATACATGTGACCATGGCAGAGTAAGAACAGCTCAGTAAATTCAACTTGGGAATCCATTAAACGTGCTAAGGTAACCACACTGTTGATGTGTTCCACAATGGCAAGAGTAGACAAGCCTATAAGTAGAACTCTGTTAGAACCACAATATGAAGGTACAGATCACAAAGGCAACCTTTCTGCACATTTGGTCATCAACACTGATGTGTAGAGAAGGGATGCCTGCGAAACATTAGGCTAAAACAATTACAAACAGTCAAGCAGTTTCCTACTTTGCTCAGTCAGTGCAAACAAAGAAAGACCAAACAGGAAAGCCCAGCATGGCCACCAGGCTTTATAGGGGAGGGGCTAATCAGTGACTACTTAGACCTGGGTAATTGGGGGCATGGAGACAGAACTCTGCACCATGCATCTCACATGCCTTTGTGGCATAAACATAAAGACAAGGATTTATAAACCGAAAGTTGTAGGTTAAAAAATGTGTCACATGACAACTCAAACCCGGGCTTCCCCAGAGTTGGTGTCGAAGTGTCCTTGAGCAAGACACTGAGGTTTAAACCCAACATGAGCATTTTTCTCTTTGCATCTTCATCCAATCTATCACTGCAGAGCATGCAATAGCATCAATTCCACATGAGCTATGATGGTGCAATGGTTACAATTCAGGCCTTGCAAACAGAAGGTTCTGGGTTCAAGTCCAGCATGGGCATTTTCCTCTTTGCCTCTTTATCCAATCTTTCACTGTAGACTGTGCAATAGCATCAGTTCGGCATGAGTCATGGTGGTGAACTGGTTAGGACACTGGCCCTGCAACCAGAAGGTTCCTGGTTCAAATACAGTGATGACCTTTTTCCAATTTTGTACTCTTGTAGAAGAACATTTTCAGTCGATCTAATTTCTGAAAGGTGGGTTAAGTAAGACGTTCGCCGATAGATCTGACATGTCAGTGTGGCGCAGAAGATAAACCTGGAACTTAGAAACCAGAGGGACAAGGTTCAAACCTAACATTTTCACTGTCCATCAAAATTCTCGAAAGTGGGTTAAGTATTACATTCCCGATTATAGCTTACAGCCCATCGTGGCTCAAAAGATACATCCAAGGTTTACAATCCAAAGGTTACTGGTTCAAAACTCAAACAAAACTAATAATCAACCAAAAACTCAAACAAATCTAAAAGAATCTCAAACAAAACTAAAAATCAACAAAAAACTCAAACAAAACTAAAAGAAACTCAAACAAAACTAATAATCAACAAAAAACTCAAAAATGAGTCAATATAAAAACTGAAACAACAAAACATGTCAAATAACAAAACAAAAGCAATAAACAAAAATCATCAACCACAACAATACAAATGCCTAACCTAAATGCGTTTCAAAGCAAACTTGTCATACAATCTCTAATCATTAGGGTTCATTATGACAACAAATGAGATTTAGGTTGGAACTACTTTATTCTGCACTCGCATTTAATATTTCAATGAGCAGTGTTTAGTATAAATATAAGTTCCCGATTGTACCTTACATGCCAGTGTGGCGCAGGTGATAAACCGGGGGTTTGTAAACAGGACATTCAGGGTTCAAGTCCCCTGAAGAACATTTTCAATGTCCATCTAAATTCTAAAAGGCTGGTTAAATATGAGTTCCCGGTTATACCTTACATGCCAGTGTGGCGCAGGTGATAAACCGGGGGTTTGTAAACAGGACATTCAGGGTTCAAGTCCCCTGAAGAACCTTTTCAATGTCCATCTAAATTCTAAAAGACACTTTGCTTTACACACTGATTTCCAGAAGGACAACTTTAAAGCAGCCCAGAAATTCACCATGTTTGTGTGCCTCAATGGCCCAGCGGATAAGTCAAACGATATCCGTAGTATACCTAGTAGAAGTGTGTCGGTTCGAACCCGACTCACTCCTAGTAGGCGGTGATGGTTCAAATCACTGACACCGAGAGTTGGAGTGGCCCAGTGGATAAATCAGATGATATCCATAGAATACCTAGTACAAGTATGCTGGTTCAAATCACCAACACCTAGAGTAGGAGGAGAGTAGGGGGCAGGTAGGAGGAGAGTAGGGGTCAGGTAGGAGGAGAGTAGGGGTCAGGTAGGAGGAGAGTAGGGTTCCGTTAGGAGGAGAGCAGGGTGGTCAGGTAGGAGGAGAGTAGAGGTCAGGCAGGAGGAGAGTATGGTTGAGGTAGGAGGAGAGTAGGGGTCAGGTAGGAAGAGAGTAGGGGTCAGGTAGGTAGAGAGTAGGAAAGGGGAGGGGCCAGGCAGAGAGAGAGTAGGAAGGAGAGGGGTCAGGCAGGGGGAGAGTAGAAAGGGGAGGGGCCAGCAGGGGGAGAGTAGGAAGGGGAGGGGCCAGCAGGGGGAGAGTAGGAAGGGGAGGGGCCAGGCAGGGGGAGAGTAGGAAGGGGAGGGGCCAGGCAGGAGGAGAGTAGGAAGTTGAGGGGCCAGGCAGGAGGAGAGTAGGAAGGGGAGGGGCCAGGCAGGAGGAGAGTATGAAGGGGAGGGGCCAGGCAGGAGGAGAGTATGAAGGGGAGGGGCCAGGCAGGAGGAGAGTATGAAGGGGAGGGGCCAGGCAGGGGGATAGTAGGAAGGGGAGGGGCCGGAGAGGGGCCAGGAAGGGGAGGGGCCAGGAAGGGGATGGGCCAGGCAGCGATAGAGTAGGAATGGGAGGAGAGTAGGAAGGGGAGGGCCCAGGCAGGAGGAGAGTAGGAAGGCGAGTGGCCAGGCATTAGGAGAGTAGGAAGGGGACGGGCCAGGCAGGAGGACAGTAGGAAGGGGACGGGCCAGGCAGGAGGAGAGTAGGAAGGGGACGGGCCAGGCAGGGGGACAGTAGGAAGGGGAGGGGTCAGGCATGAAAAGAGTAGGAAGGGGAGGGGCCAGGCAGGAGGAGAGTAGGGAGGGGCAAGGCAGGGGGAGAGTAGGAAGGGGAGGGGCCAGGCAGGGGGAGAGTGGTGAGGGGCCAGGCAGGGGAGAGTGGGGAGGACCCAGGCAGGAGTATGGGGAGGGCCCAGGCAGGAGGAGATTAGGAAGGGGAGGGGCCAGGCAGGAGGAGAGTAGGAAGGGGAGGGGCCAGGCAGGAGGAGAGTAGGAAGGGGAGGGGCCAGGCAGGGGGAGAGTAAGAAGGGGAGGGGCCAGGCAGGGGGAGAGTAGGAAGGGGAGGGGCCAGGCAGGGGGAGAGTAGGAAGGGGAGGGGCCAGGCAGGGGGAGAGTAGGAAGGGGAGGGGCCAGGCAGGGGGAGAGTAGGAAGTGGAGGGGCCAGGCAGGGGGAGAGTGGGGAGGACCCAGGCAGGAGTATGGGGAGGGGCCAGGCAGGGGGAGAGTAGGAAGGGGAGGGGCCAGGCAGGGGGAGAGTAGGAAGGGGAGGGGCCAGGCAGGGGGAGAGTAGGAAGGGGAGGGGCCAGGCAGGGGGAGAGTAGGAAGGGGAGGGGCCAGGCAGGGGGAGAGTAGGAAGGGGAGGGGCCAGGCAGGGGGAGAGTAGGAAGGGGAGGGGCCAGGCAGGGGGAGAGTAGGAAGGGGAGGGGCCAGGCAGGGGGAGAGTAGGAAGGGGAGGGGCCAGGCAGGGGGAGAGAAGCCAAAGGGGGTCTTCCTGATTTTTTTTATAATTTTCAAATTTCAAGTAGTAGTAGTAGTAGTAGTAGTAGTAGTAGTAGGGAGAGTAGTTTTCCTACACTCCCCACTACTACTACTACTACTTGAAATTTGAAAATTATAAAAAAAATCAGGAAGACCCCCTTTGGCTTCTCTCCCCCTGCCTGGCCCCTCCCCTTCCTACTCTCCCCCTGCCTGGCCCCTCCCCTTCCTACTCTCCCCCTGCCTGGCCCCTCCCCTTCCTACTCTCCCCCTGCCTGGCCTCTCCCCTTCCTACTCTCCCCCTGCCTGGCCCCTCCCCTTCCTACTCTCCCCCTGCCTGGCCCCTCCCCTTCCTACTCTACCCCTGCCTGGGCCCTCCCTTTCCTACTCTACCCCTGCCTGGCCCCTCCCCTTCCTACTCTACCCCTGCCTGGCCCCTCCCCTTCCTACTCTACCCCTGCCTGGCCCCTCCCCTTCCTACTCTCCCCCTGCCTGGCCCCTCCCCTTCCTACTCTCCCCCTGCCTGGCCCCTCCCCTTCCTACTCTCCCCCTGCCTGGCCCCTCCCCTTCCTACTCTCCCCCTGCCTGGCCCCTCCCTTTCCTACTCTACCCCTGCCTGGCCCCTCCCTACTCTCCTCCCCTTCCTACTCTACCCCTGCCTGGCCCCTCCCTACTCTCCCCCTGCCTGGCCCCTCCCCTTCCTACTCTCCCCCTGCCTGGCCCCTCCCCTTCCTACTCTCCCCCTGCCTGGCCACTCGCCTTCCTACTCTCCTCCTGCCTGGGCCCTCCCCTTCCTACTCTCCTCCCATTCCTACTCTATCGCTGCCTGGCCCATCCCCTTCCTGGCCCCTCCCCTTCCTGGCCCCTCTCCGGCCCCTCCCCTTCCTACTATCCCCCTGCCTGGCCCCTCCCCTTCCTACTCTCCCCCTGCTGGCCCCTCCCCTTCCTACTCTCCCCCTGCTGGCCCCTCCCCTTTCTACTCTCCCCCTGCCTGACCCCTCTCCTTCCTACTCTCTCTCTGCCTGGCCCCTCCCCTTTCCTACTCTCTACCTACCTGACCCCTACTCTCTTCCTACCTGACCCCTACTCTCCTCCTACCTCAACCATACTCTCCTCCTGCCTGACCTCTACTCTCCTCCTACCTGACCACCCTGCTCTCCTCCTAACGGAACCCTACTCTCCTCCTACCTGACCCCTACTCTCCTCCTACCTGCCCCCTACTCTCCTCCTACTCTAGGTGTTGGTGATTTGAACCAGCATACTTGTACTAGGTATTCTATGGATATCATCTGATTTATCCACTGGGCCACTCCAACTCTAGGTGTCAGTGATTTGAACCATCACCGCCTACTAGGAGTGAGTCGGGTTCGAACCGACACACTTCTACTAGGTATACTACGGATATCGTTTGACTTATCCGCTGGGCCATTGAGGCACACAAACATGGTGAATTTCTGGGCTGCTTTAAAGTTGTCCTTCTGGAAATCAGTGTGTAAAGCAAAGTGTCTTTTAGAATTTAGATGGACATTGAAAAGGTTCTTCAGGGGACTTGAACCCTGAATGTCCTGTTTACAAACCCCCGGTTTATCACCTGCGCCACACTGGCATGTAAGGTATAACCGGGAACTCATATTTAACCATCCTTTTAGAATTTAGATGGACATTGAAAATGTTCTTCAGGGGACTTGAACCCTGAATGTCCTGTTTACAAACCCCCGGTTTATCACCTGCGCCACACTGGCATGTAAGGAATTACCGGGAACTCATATTTAACCAGCCTTTTAGAATTTAGATGGACATTGAAAATGTTCTTCAGGGGACTTGAACACTGAATGTCCTGTTTACAAACCCCCGGTTTATCACCTGCGCCACACTGGCATGTAAGGAATTACCGGGAACTCATATTTAACCAGCCTTTTAGAATTTAGATGGACATTGAAAAGGTTCTTCAGGGGACTTGAACCCTGAATGTCCTGTTTACAAACCCCCGGTTTATCACCTGCGCCACACTGGCATGTAAGGTATAACCGGGAACTCATATTTAACAAGCCTTTTAGAATTTAGATGGACATTGAAAAGGTTCTTCAGGGGACTTGAACCCTGAATGTCCTGTTTACAAACCCCCTGTTTATCACCTGCGCCACACTGGCATGTAAGGTATAACCGGGACTCATATTTAACCATCCTTTTAGAATTTAGATGGACATTGAAAATGTTCTTCAGGGGACTTGAACCCTGAATGTCCTGTTTACAAACCCCCGGTTTATCACCTGCGCCACACTGGCATGTAAGGTATAACCGGGAACTCATATTTAACAAGCCTTTTAGAATTTAGATGGACATTGAAAAGGTTCTTCAGGGGACTTGAACCCTGAATGTCCTGTTTACAAACTCCCGGTTTATCACCTGCGCCACACTGGCATGTAAGGTATAACCGGGAACTCATATTTAACCAGCCTTTTAGAATTTAGATGGACATTGAAAATGTTCTTCAGGGGTCCTCCAGCACCTTGATGTCATGACATATGACTTGAACCGGCCAACTGACTGTAGCAGAGGCAACGGGCGAAGCGCTCCACACCATTACGCCACGGCACCTTTGGGCATTTAGCAGATGTCTCCGGGTGCTTTTGAGTTTTTATTTTTTATTCTAGCCTTGAAAAGTTCAAATTACTGCAGCATTGAGCTGTAGGAGGAACTCCCGATGGTCCTCCAGCACCTTGATGTCATGACATGGGACTTGAACCGGCCAACTGACTGTAGCAGAGGCAACGGGCCAAGCGCTCCACACCATTACACCACGGCACCTTTGGGCATTCAGCAGATGTCTCCGGGTGCTTTTGAGTTTTTATTTTTTATTCTAGCCTTGAAAAGTTCAAATTACTGCAGCATTGAGCTGTAGGAGGAACTCCCGATGGTCCTCCAGCACCTTGATGTCATGACATGGGACTTGAACCGGCCAACTGACTGTAGCAGAGGCATCGGGCCAAGCTCTCCACACCATTACGCCACGGCACCTTTGGGCATTCAGCAGATGTCTCCGGGTGCTTTTGAGTTTTATTCTAGCCTTGAAAAGTTCAAATTACTGCAGCATTGAGCTGTAGGAGGATCTCCCGATGGTCCTCCAGCACCTTGATGTCATGACATGGGACTTGAACCGGCCAACTGACTGTAGCAGAGGCATCGGGCAAAGCGCTCCACACCATTACGCCACGGCACCTTTGGGCATTCAGCAGATGTCTCCGGGTGCTTTTGAGTTTTTATTTTTTATTCTAGCCTTGAAAAGTTCAAATTACTGCAGCATTGAGCTGTAGGAGGAACAGGCCTTGAACATGGAATGTCTGTACTGAAACCCATTTCATTTAATCATTTCATGATTTCAAAGATTATTTTTCAGGCAAACATGTCCACCCTAAGATGAACCTAAGTAGGCTAGGATGGGGTTGGTAGGTTTAAGTATGTAGGACTAGTAGCATGCCAAAGTTTGTGCTATTGCCATAGAGAATGCATTGGGCTTTTAAGTTAAATAACTCAGAAACTACAAAACATTTCAAAGTAAAAACTTCCAAGATGTGTCTCCACAGTAAGGCGAAAAATTAAAAGTGTGAATGGAGTTTCTAGGTGAATGTGATTTTTGAGTGCCTATAAAGCTGCCATTGAGCCCCATGTTAAATGTCTCAAATTTGAAAGCACTATATTTCTAAAACTATGACACATTTCAAAGATTCCTTTTCAGGAAAACATGTCCACCCTAAGATGAACCTAAGTAGGCTAGAATGGGGTTGGTAGGTTTAAGTATGTAGGACTAGTAGCATGCCAAAGTTTGTGCTATTGCCATAGAGAATGCATTGGGCTTTTAAGTTAAATAACTCAGAAACTACAAAACATTTCAAAGTAAAAACTTCCAGCATGTGTCTCCACAGTAAGCTGAATAATAAAAAGTGTGAATGGAGTTTCTAGGTGAATGTGATTTTTGAGTGCCTATAAAGCTGCCATTGAGCCCCATGTTAAATGTCTCAAATTTGAAAGCACTATATTTCTAAAACTATGACACATTTCAAAGATTATTTTTCAGGCAAACATGTCCACCCTAAGATTAACCTAAGTAGGCTAGGATGGGGTTGGTAGGTTTAAGTATGTAGGACTAGTAGCATGCCAAAGTTTGTGCTATTGCCATAGAGAATGCATTGGGCTTTTAAGTTAAATAACTCAGAAACTACAAAACATTTCAAAGTAAAAACTTCCAAGATGTGTCTCCACAGTAAGGCGAAAAATTAAAAGTGTGAATGGAGTTTCTAGGTGAATGTGATTTTTGAGTGCCTATAAAGCTGCCATTGAGCCCCATGTTAAATGTCTCAAATTTGAAAGCACTATATTTCTAAAACTATGACACATTTCAAAGATTCCTTTTCAGGCAAACATGTCCACCCTAAGATGAACCTAAGTAGGCTAGAATAGGGTTTGTAGGTTTAAGTATGTAATGCCCATAGTCCAAAATTATGAGAAACGAGGATAACTTTTTTTTTCAAAATTTCAAAAAACATGGGCTATAACCCATCGTTTTTTTCATTTTTTCATTTTTTTCAAATCCTCAAAAATGATGAAAAACGGCCTGCCATAGTATGCCGTACGATATGGGCTATAGCCCACGGTCCAAAATGATGAGAAACGAGGCTAACTTTTTTTTTCAAAATTTCAAAAAACATGGGCTATAACCCATCGTTTTTGTCATTTCGTCATTTTTTTCAAATCCTCAAAAAGAATGAAAAACGGCGCGCTATAGTATGCCGTACGATATGGGCTATAGCCCACGGTCCAAAATGATGAGAAACGAGGCTAACTTTTTTTTTCAAAATTTCAAAAAACATGGGCTATAACCCATCGTTTTTGTCATTTCGTCATTTTTTTCAAATCCTCAAAAATGATGAAAAACGGCGCGCTATAGTATGCCGTACGATATGGGCTATAGCCCACGGTCCAAAATGATGAGAAACGAGGCTAACTTTTTTTTTCAAAATTTCAAAAAACATGGGCTATAACCCATCGTTTTTGTCATTTCGTCATTTTTTTCAAATCTTCAAAAATGATGAAAAACGGCGCGCTATAGTATGCCGTACGATATGGGCTATAGCCCACGATCCAAAATGATGAGAAACGAGGCTAACTTTTTTTTTCAAAATTTCAAAATACATGGGCTATAACCCATCGTTTTTGTCATTTCGTCATTTTTTTCAAATCCTCAAAAATGATGAAAAACGGCGCGCTATAGTATGCTGTACGATATGGGCTATAGCCCACGGTCCAAAATGATGAGAAACGAGGCTAACTTTTTTTTTCAAAATTTCAAAAAACATGGGCTATAACCCATCGTTTTTGTCATTTCGTCATTTTTTTCAAATCCTCAAAAATGATGAAAAACGGCGCGCTATAGTATGCCGTACGATATGGGCTATAGCCCACGGTCCAAAATGATGAGAAACGAGGCTAACTTTTTTTTTCAAAATTTCAAAAAACATGGGCTATAACCCATCGTTTTTTTTAATTTTTAATTTTTTTCAAATCCTCAAAAATGATGAAAAACGGCGTGCCATAGTATGCCGTACGATATGGGCTATAGCCCACGGTCCAAAATGATGAGAAACGAGGCTAACTTTATTTTTCAAAATTTCTGAGATGAACGAAAATAAAAGCTTGGGGGGGGGGGGAGATGCAATGCAAATGAAAGACATATACTGTGTATCCCTATTCCCTGACATAATTTTATAGCTAAACGGACAGAATTCTATTTTATTTGAATGATGAAACCCAGCTGCCATTAATAGTTGGAAATGGAAATGGAAATTGCGGAAATGGCGGAAATGATGAAAAACGGCGCGCTATAGTATGCCGTACCATATGGGCTATAGCCCATGGTCCAAAATGATGAGAAACGAGGCTAACTTTTTTTTTCAAAATTTCAAAAAACATGGGCTATATCCCATCGTTTTTGTCATTTCGTCATTTTTTTCAAATCTTCAAAAATGATGAAAAAACTGCGCGCTATAGTATGCCGTACGATATGGGCTATAGCCCATGGTCCAAAATGATGAGAAACGAGGCTAACTTTTTAGCAATCATCTCATCATTTTGGACCGTGAGGCAATTGGGGAGTGAGTGAGTGAGTGACAATCAGCAGAGTGTCAGTGGCAATGATTGTCAGTCCAGATTGAACCCTTTGCAAAATTTCAAAAAACATGGGCTATAACCCATTGTTTTTGTCAAATTGCGGAATTGCGGAAATTGCGGATTCATTTTTTCTTTTTTTTCAAATCCTCAAAAATGATGAAAAACGGCGCGCTATAGTATGCCTTACGATATGGGCTATAGCCCATGGTCCAAAATGATGAGAAACGAGGCTAACTTTTTTCCAAAATTTCAAAAAACATGGGCTATAACCCATCGTTTTTGTCAAATTGCGGAAATTGCGGATTCTTTTTTTCATTTTTTTCAAATCCTCAAAAATGATGAAAAACGGCGCGCTATAGTATGCCGTACCATATGGCCCATGGTCCAAAATTATGAGAAACGAGGCTAACTTATTTTTCCAAAATTTCAAAAAACATGGGCTATAACCCATCGTTTTTGTCATTTCGTCATTTTTTTCAAATCTTCAAAAATGATGAAAAACTGCGCGCTATAGTATGCCATACGATATGGGATGGTCCAAAATGATGAGAAACGAGGCTAACTTTTTTTTTCAAAATTTCAAAAAACATGGGCTATAACCCATCGTTTTTGTCATTTCGTCATTTTTTTCAAATCTTCAAAAATGATGAAAAACTGCGCGCTATAGTATGCCGTACGACAGTGATACTCAACCTCAGGCCCGCGGGCCACATCAGGCCCGCGGGACCATTATGACTGGCCCACCAATGAAAATCTAAAAAAATGAAGAAAAAAAAATCTGGAAAATGAAATAAAAATTAAATTAAATTAAAGATAAGAGTACAAAACATTTATCATAATATATCATGCGATCAATATCGTTAAAAACCAGGTAGACTATTAAAATCAAACAAGTTAACAAATGAAAACAGCTCAAAGAAACGGCTCAAAATACTAAAAGCAATAAAATCAACGTATTAACTCAAACTAAACAAAGTAAACTAAAACAAAACAAAGCAGCAGTGGCATCTACAGGATGAAATAAAAAACAAACACATTAATTAAGTTACACAAACACAAAGTAGACTTAAACAACAATGTCTGTTTGCATACCTTCAGTTGTCTGTACATAACACTCCCTCTCGCCACAGCAATGGTTTGGTACTGATCAACCTGAATTATAACAGCAGAGTTATTTACAATTATCAGATAGTATAAACATCATTAAACCAATAGGCATGAAACACCTTACTCACCCTGGCAACAGCATTAAACCAGCAAACCAAGTGTATGACTCAGGTCTCAGGACCCACAGCCATGTAACCACCAAGCAGACTATTGTTTGGTAGACTACAAGGCCTTTAAATAGTAACACTGATTGAAAACCAGGAAGTGGCAGGGCAGCCAGTCTATGGTGGCCCCAAAGGCTCAATTCCAGCCGGCTACACAAACAAAAGCCATTAGCAACATTGGCTGCAACAAACAAGGCCTACCATGTGCTTTCTCCTTCACCCTGCATGAGAGGGTACCCCATTTCCTGCAGCAGAGGCAAAATGGTTCTCAACTAGGAGGAACAAGACTTTTGTGCTTCCTGCTGGTCATGTGACTAGGTCAGGTGCAGTAGGTGCACCCATTCACCTGGATTCCCACATACATTTTGACCATATTTGAAAATAGCCGATCTACAAGCTCGCAATGCGGCGCATTGTTTGAGCTTGTAGCTGCTATTTTCGAAAAGGTTTTTCTCATCATTTTGGACCATGGGCTATAGCCCATATCGTACGGCATACTATAGCGTGCCGTTTTTCATCATTTTTGAGGATTTGAAAAAAATGACGAAATGACAAAAACGATGGGTTATAGCCCATGTTTTTTGAAATTTTGAAAAAAAAAGTTATCCTCGTTTCTCATCATTTTGGACCATGGGCTATAGCCCATATCGTACGGCATACTATAGCGCGCCGTTTTTCATCATTTTTGAGGATTTGAAAAAAATGACGAAATGACAAAAACGATGGGTTATAGCCCATGTTTTTTGAAATTTTGAAAAAAAAAGTTATCCTCGTTTCTCATCATTTTGGACCATGGGCTATAGCCCATATCGTACGGCATACTATAGCATGCCGTTTTTCATCATTTTTGAGGATTTGAAAAAAATGAAAAAATGAAAAAAACGATGGGTTATAGCCCATGTTTTTTGAAATTTTGAAAAAAAAAGTTATCCTCGTTTCTCATCATTTTGGACCATGGGCTATAGCCCATATCGTACGGCATACTATAGCATGCCGTTTTTCATCATTTTTGAGGATTTGAAAAAAATGAAAAAAACGATGGGTTATAGCCCATGTTTTTTGAAATTTTGAAAAAAAAAGTTATCCTCGTTTCTCATCATTTTGGACCATGGGCTATAGCCCATATCGTACGGCATACTATAGTTTTCATCATTTTTGAGGATTTGAAAAAAAAAAAAAATTAAAAAAACGATGGGTTATAGCCCATGTTTTTTGAAATTTTGGAAAAAAGTTATCCTCGATATAGCCCATATCGTACGGCATACTATAGCATGCCGTTTTTCATCATTTTTGAGGATATGAAAAAATAAAAAAAACGATGGGTTATAGCCCATATCGTACGGCATACTATAGCACGCCGTTTTACATCATTTTTGAGGATTTGAAAAAAATGAAAAAATGAAAAAAACGATGGGTTATAGCCCATGTTTTTTGAAATTTTGAAAAAAAAAGTTATCCTCGTTTCTCATCATTTTGGTCGAAAGTCGAATGCAAATATTCTTTTCGCTGTGAGTGGCCTGAGATATTGACGTACACCATGTGCGATTGTGGTGTTGGTACAATCGAAAATGTGGTTATAAGAGCGAGTTAAGAATTGTCTGCGCGATAATATCCTCGTAAGAATTATACAATGGAGGTCAATGGGCAACTTGACTGTATTTGTGTCACTTAAAAGGTCGTAGTTCACATTCTGTATGTCTCTGTGCTTTGGTGGTCACATTGTGTGAAAGAGGACATGTGTGGCTACAAAATGACCAAAGAACATGCGTGTTAAATGAATACTTTGGCCGGGACGACAATTTGTTTGGTAAATTTTCAAGGAAAGAATTTCAGTTTCCACACTCTATAGTCAAAGAAGCGCCGCACTCTAAGCTGGCATTAATTATGCGAAACGGCCTGCGATTGAACTGCGATTTCGGAAAAACCGTTTAACGAATACGGTTTGAACCACGAAGAAGTCCAGAGTCGTGTGAGCGTTCTAAAGTTTAAATCACGTTTCTACGACAAAGTATGCCAGAGTAATGAGGCTGCAAAAGTGAGGTTGATTTAGAGATAAATCCCATACATTGTCAATGGGAGGAAAAAACTATAAATAAAGTTAAATATATTAAAAAGTATAAACTTTTTCAAAACAACTTTTTCACCAATGAAAGTTCAAAGATAGATAAACATTATAAAGTTTGAATGAAGTTTCAAAGTGAAAGTATGACGGAGTAATAAGAGCTCAAAAAAGTTAACTGTGAAAAATGGGACCTTTCTTCCATCGACTCTCATTATAAAGAATGTAAAAAAAAGTTAAAAGGTTAAAAAGTATAAAAAGTATAAAACTTTGTAAAAAATCATATTCAAGCAAGCATAACTGCAAAGAGCTGAACAGTTTGAAAACTAAAATTCTAGCATAAAGTATGTGGAAGTAGTAGGAGACCGAAAAAAAGGGCGGAAATTGGAATAATAATAATATATATAGATTGGGGATAACTAGTGTGTGCTCGCTGTGGCGAGCCCACAATAAATATAAATTGGGGATAACTAGTGTGTGCTCGCTGTGGCGAGCCCACAATAACTCAGAAACTACAAAACATTTCAAAGTAAAAACTTCCAGCATGTGTCTCCACAGTAAGCTGAATAATAAAAAGTGTTAATGTAGTTTCTAGGTTAAAGTGATTTTTTGACGTGCCAAAATCTGCCATTGAGCCCCTGTTACGAAACGGTTCAAGTCTAGGAGTTTTACTGCCCGTAACATGTATTAAAGAACAACGCAGCTCATAAAAGAGTATTTGGTTTAATACTCAAATCAGAATACATAACAAAGTGGCTTAGTGCATGACAACATGATGGACAGAATGGCTCTGTGAGCCCAGAATTATGGAATGACTTACATGATGATGAACAAACGACACAACCTAACACACAGACAAATGGAACTACAACTAAACCTGACATGAAACACAAAAGCAGTCGGCTGGAGGGAAGGCTGCACGCTGGAGTGCTCCCACACCACACGCAGCAGTGTTCCCACCCCGAAGTCCAGACAGAGAGTGAGCTTTATAGTCCAGGAAGCAAGGCCTGAGCTGCCACAGGACCAATCCGAGGACTGATCCGGCTCCAAGCCAGGCCCTCCTCAGGACGGCAACACATTAGGGACAATAATGCTCAGCACCTGCAGGGGACAGAAGCAACAACCAGTACCTGGCAACATAATAGGCACTCCTCCTATAACCTAGTACCTGCTAAACAAGCCTACTAATAAATATATATATAGATATGATAGCATCAGCTCTATATATATTGATCATCATTAATCAAACATAATCAAAACAGCCAACAGCTGTCACAGCCCCATTATAAAAGTCTCAAATTTGAAAGCACTATATTTCTATCAATTTCAATCGTTGAACGATTTCAATCGTTCAATCGTTCAACGATTTCAATCGTTCAACGATTTTAATTGAAATCGTTCAACGATTAAAATCGCTAAATCGTTGAACGATTTCAATCGATGAACGATTTCATTCGATGAACGATTTCAATCGTTGAACGATTTCAATCGTTGAACGATTGAACGATTGAAATCGTTCAACGATTGAACGATTATAAAATTCTCAAATTTGAAAGCACTATATTTCTAAAACTATGAAACATTTCAGAGATTCCTTTTCAGGCGAAGATGTCCACCATAAGATGAACCTAAGTAGGTTTGAATGGTGTTTGTATACATAAAGTTTCACAGCAGCAGTGATCTCTGTCTGTTTCTATAGTTCTATTTCTCTTTCCTTGCCTCTGGCTGAGCTAAGCAAAACAGGACAGTGGATCTGTACGCTGGCAGACATTATTTGGGATGGTAGATAGGCTACTGTAAAGGAAAAAAAAGAAAAGAAAATAGATGCACTGAATGAGAACAAGAGGCAGTGAAGAGAGAGGGTTTCCGAGGAAGATGTCATGGCAGTCCGTGCCATGCGTGTGTGCGTTCCGTTCCTGTGTGAGTATTTCAATGTGTGTGTGTGTGTGTGTGTGTGTGTACTGTGTGTGTGCGTGTGTGTGTGTGTGTGTGTGTGTGTGTGTGTGTGTGTGTGTGTGTGCAGTTCGTGTGTGTGTGTGTGTGCAGTGCGTGTGTGTGTGTGTGTGTGTAGGGGGGGGGGCTGACGGGGGTTGACGGTTGGGCGGAGGGTGTTGGTGGTGGTATGAGCGTCAGGCTGCTAGCAGACTGTCGCCCAAGGCTGTGACATTACTGCACTTCTGCTCCGCTTCAAAAGAACCAAATCTAACTGACGACCGCTGTGATGGCTCTGTGTGTGTGTGTGTGTGTGTGTGTGTGTGTGTGTGTGTGTGTGCGTGCGCGTGCGTGCGTGTGTCCACGTCTAAATGACGCTTGCTATGATCTCAAATCTGGATAATCTGTTGTGACATGCTGCCTAGCAAAAGGCCTGAGAGCATATTACCCTACTAAAACAGCACCCACGGCTGTGTGTTCGGCTCTGGGTCTGAGTGCATCTGTGGACTGTGTGAAACAGATTAGATACAGTAGATAAATAGATACATGTTAATCTATATAGACTGACTGACTTTACAATTTAGGCATTTAGCAGACATTGTTAATCCATGATGATTGATTGATTAAAGGTTATCCAAAGGTTTAGATAAAGACTTTAAGGTGATTTATGCACTGAGAGTTGAGTGTCACAAATCAGCTAAAGGAACTGTCGTATACCAGAGCCAGAGGTAAAGGGTTGTTGTTTTGCAAATATAATGATCGTACCAAATGGCACGACACTAATTGAGGCCCTGCAGACACAAAACGAGCATAGGCCCCAACTCTCTCTCTCTCTCTCTCTCAGTGTAATAGTGTAATAAGTGTAATAGTGACAATAGTGTGATAAGTGTAATAGTGAAAATAGTGTAATAATTGTAATAGTGTAATGTGTGAAATAGTGTAATAATTGTAATAGTGCAATAACACATACTATAGAAACCCAACACACACACGCACGCACGCACACATGCACACACACACACTCACATGCACAGTTGCGCACACACAAACACCGAGAGACTAACAGTACTATTTGCACTTCTGAGAGCCAAAATGTGTTGAAGCTAAGAGACCTGACATAACTTCAGTATGAATATAATACTCTTGTACTGTGTGTGTGTGTGTGTGTGTGTGTGTGTGTGTGTGTGTGTGACTGTGTGTGTGTGTGTGTGTGTGTGTGTGTGCGCGCATGTGTGTGTGTGTGTGCGTGGGCGTGTGTGTGCGTGTGTTCACACTCATTTGGTAGTGTGTAGCAGTGTATGCATTAGTGTGCAGTGCAACATCCTTTATACCTGTACGTACAGTATGTATATGTACCCTATATAATATGTAGGTTCATATACAGGTACCATACAGTACAGGTGTGTGCGTGTGTGTGTGTGTGTGTGTGTACGTGCATTTTGCTCATGAAAGGCTGGTAATTTCACGCGTGGTCAGACGGTTGCGTTTCAGCTGTAGCCTGGAGTGTAGCAGGAACTCCTTAACTGTTCAATGACTTTAGCTTCAGGCAAGGTCCGCCCACACACACACACACACACACACACGTACAGACACCTAAGAAATTACACCCTGTCTCTGCACTCTCCAACAAATGCACACACACACACACACACACGTACCGGTATGCTTGTTGCTGTGAGGTGTGTGTGTGTGTGTGCGTGTGTGTAGATGTTCCATGGCAGACGGATAGATCAGTGCTTTGTCTGTTTGATAAAGCTATACTACGTCCATCTCCATCAAAGAGCGCTGTGTGGATTTGATGTCAGGCAACAGTGTAGATGGATTTGATGATCATACATCTGCTGAATATATAGGGCTGTCACGGTTAGCCTGCACATTTAAGTTCACCCTTAATTGTCACACAAATAATTGTGAATAACGATTTAATTGTGTTTTATGAATAGTTTGCCGTTTGCCTTTTAGGCTTTAAAAAGGTGCAGGACAGATAACTGAGATATACAAAGAAATTACTGGCATTGTATTTATTTATTTTTTATACCTTCTTCTTCTTTCGTGTATCGACGTCACGCATGATCCCGTCTCTGGTCCCAAGTGGAAGGGATGGTTATGTGGTCGACACTTTGCTCAGGCTCGCCACACTGTCTGCCAGGCCCCACTCCTTAAAACTCCATCTCCCGGGTCTTGGATGTAGCGGTGCAGATGTGTGGACTCAGCCGACTCCCATTCCCGCTTCCAGGTAGTTGCCAGCCATGCCCTTGTCGACAGGTCATCAGGGATGGAACTAAGCACGATTATAATAACTGTGACAACCCCACCACGGAATGATGGGTATTATGACTACATCTCTGACACAGAGACAGACATAACGTGCCACCTTGTAATGCTGAAAAACTGGAAACGAAATCATAATGCTGCTGTTCACATGGGCTGATCCAATATACCATCTAAATACATCCTTAATGTCAACGAAGTCCACATTCACAACACCAGAGTGCAACCCAGATTCAGCTCAAACAAGGGATTAAATTAATTTAGCTCCTATGCCACTAAAATGTAGAATGCCCTACCAACAGCCATTAATAAATGTGAATCCCTTGCTTAACTCCTTCAAAACCGCTCTCAAAGAACACCTAGGGGTGGCTGCAATTTTCTGTCTGTCTGTCTGTGCGTGCGTGCGTGCATGTGTGCGTGTGTGCGTGCATGCAGTGTTTGTGTGTGGTGTTTGTGTGTGGTGTTTGTGTGCGGCTCGTGCATATTGCTTTACGTCAAGTCGCAAAAACACTTGTTGCCACGGAAACCCAGTGCTGTGGAAACAGTTATTGGTTGCAGCGCAGCGCACCTCGCCGATTGTGTGTGATATGTGCAGTTAAAGCATCGTTCTGTCGCAGGTAGTTGCAAGTAGTTGCATGTTAGTTGCATGGTGAATCGTTGGTGTGGTTGTCATGTTAGTTGCATGGTGAATCGTTGGTGTGGTTGTCATGTTAGTTGCATGGTGAATCGTTGGTGTGGTTGTCATGTTAGTTGCATGGTGAATCGTTGGTGTGGTTGTCATGTTAGTTGCATGGTGAATCGTTGGTGTGGTTGTCATGTTAGTTGCATGGTGAATCGTTGGTGTGGTTGTCATGTTAGTTGCATGGTGAATCGTTGGTGTGGTGTCATGTTAGTTGCATGGTGAATCGTTGGTGTGGTTGTCATGTTAGTTGCATGGTGAATCGTTGGTGTGGTTGTCATGTTAGTTGCATGGTGAATCGTTGGTGTGGTGTCATGTTAGTTGCATGG